>NW_018219449.1:72951-73541 GCF_001263595.1 Phalaenopsis equestris | reverse complement strand
TGACCCTGGGTGTTTGTCTAGGGCTAAGGCACTCACTACACTTATCTTCAATATCTGCACCCACAATCAAATCACTCACAACCTTGAACTCAAATTTCTAGCCTAGATCCCTTGATCTTTTGGGATAATCGTGTAGATGGTCCCCTAAACCTACTTGCCCTAGGGCTATGGTTTAGCTAAGACCACTATGTAGAGGATCCAAAATGGGATTTCCACTGGTCAATGGCTTTTTGGTGATGATTGGTACCTCAACTCTACAAAAATGCTGATCTTGGCCTTTTACCCCTAAAACATCCCCAGATTACCAAAATACCCCTCCATTGCTCAAAGTCCCAAAAATACCAAAAATTCCCAAAAAATCCTGATAAATCCCAAATTTTACCAATTTTATTTCTCTCAACTACCACAGGACCCAATTTGGCCAAGCTGACCATTTTTAACCAAAACCCCTAAATTTGCCTTTAAAGACCCAAATTTCCCCAAATCCAACTCAAATGTCCATCAATTTGATCTCAATTGACCCCAATTCCAACCCTAAACTCAAATTCACTTTTGATATGACCAAACTAAACCAAATTCAAGCTCAATTG
>NW_018219449.1:69287-72756 GCF_001263595.1 Phalaenopsis equestris | reverse complement strand
ATTTGATTTTGGCCTAAATCCAAAATTCCCAAACTTAGCCCTGAATTGGCTAAGTCCCCAAATTTCACCCAATTGATTGCCTTAACCTCCAAATTGGCATCAAATTCATGTTGAAAACTATTCATGAGGTCCATATTGACCATTTACAATAATCAATTTGGACTTAGCCCAAGGCTAACCCAAGCTAGACCCAAGCCTAGTCCAACCTAACCAAATTTATTAAAGTTCAAAATTCCCTTAAATTGACCCTTCAATTGAACTCAAAACCACTTTCATCCTTCACCAAAGTTGTTCCTTAGGATCATCTACACCAAATGCAACAATTTATTTGGGCCAATTGACATCGCTAACCTAGCCCAAACCCATGTTTTGGTCATTTGCACCTACTTGGACCCATGCACTAAATGTGACCTAACCACCCTAAAGCCACCAAATTAACTCCACCACAGCCATTAGTTGGACTTAGTGACCAGTCCAAACACCATGAAACCACCTAAGTCAAGCCATGGACCAAAGGTCCCCCAAATTAAGGGATCGTATTTCCAAAAGTGCACATGCTTAAGTTATCTTTGTCAAATTCAACTCAAAACATATTTGCATTAAATTGTTGTGATGGATTCCTCTGTGTTCCCTGAGCTCCTAGCCACCTCCCACTAGCTGGTCGGCCGGCCTAATGGCTGAAAAAGCCAAAAACCAAGAGCCACTCCCATGGCACCTCACCCAAATCAAACTTAGAGGCCAGTTCATTCAAATAAAATTGAAGAGCTCCTCTACCCTCCACCTAAGCACCACATTGCACCCAAACTTATTCCATAAGAGGCACCCCACGGCCTTTTTTATACAAACTCACCTCCCACGGCCATGAGTTTCCTAGAGAGGCCTCTCCAAACTTCACACAGAGCTTCCCTAAAATCCCCTCAGTGCATTCCGACCATTTTTCCTCACCCATTCCCATTACCGGAGCTCAATTTTGAGCTTGAAACCTTGTCAAAAACCAGGACAGAACCCAAGGCACCTCCACACTCCACCAAACTTCAATTGCTTGTGCCCACACCTTCACAACAGCAAGAGAAGACAAAGCCCCATCAAATTACCCTATGAAATAGCCTCCACCATAGCTCTAGACCAGCACCTGAAATCGAGCTTGATTGAATTCATACCTAGGCCTTACACTAAGACCAAGGACTCAATCCCTAGCCTCCTTGGACCCCAACGAACGTATCGAGCATCTCTAATTGAAGCCTCCCTTCTCAGAGTAAAGGTATAAAACTTCTCCTCCTCTTGAGCTTATTTTGATTCTTCATCTACTTAGGCTTGATTTTATGGTACATTAGCCGTATGGATGTGTTCGTCTCACTTAGACGAGTCCATAGGATCAAACCCGAAGTGATTTGGTTGAGTCTAGGCTGAGATCTTAGGGTTTTAGTGTGGATGGTCACAGGATCATTCTATCGGGGATGATGACGGGGAGCCGTTCAATCGCTCGTGTATCACATGGATGGCCAAGATTGAGCCGGAGAGCGCTTTGGAACACAAACCGGGGATCGAGTCAGCAAGCTATGTGGACGGCGGCGTCCAATCAGAGCACGCCGCGCATGCCTTCGGAGTTGCCTATGATCTAATCAGCACGCACTGTTTAAATAGATAAATAGGGCTTTTTCCTATTTATTTAAATACCCTTAACTTAGAAAATACATAACTTTGTGTAGAAAAATTACAAAAATAAACTTTAACTTAGAAAATCCATAACATTGTGTAGAAAAATCACAAAAATAAAATAAAAATACCCTCTTGCTCAGTGAATAGAGGAGAACAATGTGGAATAAATTTCAAGAACAAGTTATGCATATGTTATTTTTAATTAATTAAATACTATTTTGAATCATTTGATTCTCCATGCATATTGATATATCATCTTGGCTTGAAACTTTGACATGTTGCAACCTCTGTCAGAGGAAACTTTCTCTAACTTTTCTAAAGTCAGAGCCCAAAGTCACATGAGGTTCCTATATAGAGATCCATATTTTTCAAGTTCTTGCATATTATTTTCTAAAATAATCAAGGAAATTAGCATATTGATTAGAAATATCTAAGAAAATTTTGGAAGGTCTACCATGACCAAAGAAGCATCTGGAAATAATTTCATGGGTCAAGTCATTTAAAATACACTTAAATTTTACAAACACTAAATCACTAAAATAAATAATTTTCAAAAATATAAACATTTAAGTGACTTGATGTTTGATCTCCACTATGATTTATAATCCAGAGAACTCACCATAAAAATTTCAAAATATTTTGAGTTCCTTTGTTAACTTAAGTTGATTTTTAAAGATAAATACCACTTTTGACACTTAAATGATTTTTAAAAATCAAATAAAACTAAAAAATTATGAAAATTATTTTTTTGAGTTCTCTATGATCAAGGATATTTCTAAAAATAAAATTATATTTAAAATAAAAACTTAGTTTTTAGCCTATTCTAAATATTTGAATAATTAAAAATTCATAAAAATCACAAAAATAATAAACTCATGGAAATGTTCTAAATTGCATTTTAATCACTTAGGAACAAATAGAATATTTTTCTTGATTTTCTAAATAAAGATATTGAATTTCAAAGCTTAAAAATATTAATTTCAAAGCTTAAAAAATATTGAATTTCAAAGCTTAAAAATATTTTTTTTAAAAAAGCTAAAAATGAGTTTTCATAATTCCAATAAATCGCGAAAAAAAATCAGAAAAATATGATATTTTTTCCTTTGAGTTTGCTAATCTCAAAGAGATTTTTCAAAAATAGAAAACTTAATTTTCACCACCTAAAATATTTTATTTTTATTAAATAGCCCAAAACTTAAAATAATTCTAATAAATCACAAAGAATTCAAAAAATTAAGAAATTTTATTCAAAGGCTTGTCTAGTCTAGGTCTATCATCAGTAAAAATTTCAACGGATTAGAATTTTCCTTGGTCAAGTTAGGAGTTTTCTTTGAAAAATCTTATTTTTGCATGAAAATAATTATATAAATTAAATTAAATTTTAAAAAATCATATTTTCTCCTCTGATGTCTTAATTGACCCATGAACGAGGTAGGATAAAAATTTCAAAGTCATTTGAATTGAATTTGACAAATTATGAGGTGTTAGAGCCTCAGGGGCAAATGTGTAATTTTGGAAATTTTGCCTTAATTAACATTTAGGCTTAATTCAAGGAGAGAAAATGGGGTAGCCTCTAATTTTAATCAATTTATTTGATGTTTGAAACACAAAGGGGTTAATTGAGGAAACCAATCTCACTTTCTTAATTAAGATTAATAAATTTCTAAATTATTAAAATTTGGAAGTTTATTAAAATTAAATGATTCTGGACTTAGAGGTATGACTTTTGAAGCCAATACTTAATCAATTTAATACCCTATTTTGGTTTTTTAAATAATCCAAATCATGTGAATCATGACCACTTAAAGCT
>NW_018219449.1:68961-69274 GCF_001263595.1 Phalaenopsis equestris | reverse complement strand
ACTCACCTAGGTCTTAAGGGCTTAGTGGTGACTTAGGCTAAATCAAAAATTGATTAAATAAGGATTAAAGAAATAAACATAATTAAATCAAACATCCTTGAAACACCACAAAGCCCAATTAGGATTAAAAATTTGGCTAAGTGTTCAAATTACATTAACTTACCTCTTTAAGTGTCTTCACCCACATAATTTTCAAATTAAATGATAAGTGATAATTACTATATTTTTAGGGATAATTGAGACATCAGGGTTCACTGAGTAATAAGGGTATTTACAGGATGAACTAAGGGTATTTACAGGATGAACTATTAAG
>NW_018219449.1:63282-68925 GCF_001263595.1 Phalaenopsis equestris | reverse complement strand
CTTTTCACTAGTTATCGAGGCTTTTCACTAGTTAGTGAGAGGGAGGCATGGACCTACTTCCTCCTCCTAACTTGTTGGATACCTCAGAGGTCTATTATGCTCAACATACTTTGCTCAACGAAATCATCCTTAATTAAACTTTTAAGAACTCACCAAGATATGATATAGGGTTAGGAAAATTACCAAAACTTATACCTTTACTTCTCTTCATAAACTGCGTTAACATGCATTTTAAGTTTCAGGTGGTGGAACGAGAAGACTCGCCAGGTACACTTTTTACAGTTTCAGCGTTGTCTTTCTTGTACTTTCATACTGTACTTTTATACCTGCAAATTTACATGCTAAACAACGATGTCACCCTGCATGAAAGCTAAAACCATCAGGATAGCCACATAACCATAACCCAAAACCAAAATTAAAATCAACCAAGATAAAATTCACTGCCACAACATTCAAAATATAAAACAACTCAAAATTTAATCACAAAATTTAATCACAAACATCACAAAAAACTACATCTTCAACTAAATTAAGACGTCTCTATCGGATGTTCGGTAATCACTTGAAGGAGGTAACCTATGGTTGCTAACGAGGCTTCCCACTGTTTAAATGAAATTATGGAACTCATTAAGTTGTGTTTAGTAGGTTCATTTGGACTAAGTGAATCTAATAGAAAATAGTGATGTCGGAACGAGGGAACCGTGGGATCCTAACCGGTGTCACTCTAATCAACTTTAATATGTTCTCATAAAATTTAAAGAACTTCAACCATAGGGCTACCTGATTTGATATTATAACTTGACACACTAGATAACTCAAACTTATCGCAGCAAGGAGCTTGGAGCTAGCATGGTGGGCAGCACGGCCATCTTCAACAGCAAAACTTGTCTTCCCCAGCTGAACCAATCTTCCTTCCTTAGACATAAACAACAAAGCCATAGGATTTTGAGGTTGCTTGCTTATGCAATGTAAATCCTCACCTTACCTTTAGGCCTTTGCATAGCCCTGCTATACAATATAAGCCCTAACTCATCTTAGGATTCTGAGGTTATTGTTTATCACGACCTAAATCCTCACATCTTCCATGCTATTTGTGTGATCATTTCACATGAATAAAAGCCCTAACTAATAAAATTGGCAGGATGAACAACTAAATATTTCTCCTCAAAACTGAAGCCAAACATAAGGATAGCTTGGGAAGTCACCGAGGTTCTCCTCTGGATCCATGACATCCCCTAGTTCTTCTTCCTTTGGATTCTACAATAAAAATGTTCCAAATTTGAACCCGTCCCCTTTCACACCTCTACGTCTGATTTCATTGAAGAGTCCTACCCTTTGAAATTCCTTGAAGATAATTTTTCTTGATTTTTATCGAAAGTCTTCTTAGGTGGCTTTGGTCATTTAAGATGTAATTAACTATAGGGGCTTTCCTTTATAGGAAGCATCTCCGAAACTATCTTAACATAAACCCTATTTAATCCTTCATATTAAATAGGAAAACTTGTCGGCAAATACAAAGGTTTCGCAGACCAAACGGATGTCATACTTTCCTTATTTTATTT
The DNA here is from genome assembly GCF_001263595.1 of Phalaenopsis equestris. Classification (NCBI taxonomy): domain Eukaryota; kingdom Viridiplantae; phylum Streptophyta; class Magnoliopsida; order Asparagales; family Orchidaceae; genus Phalaenopsis; species Phalaenopsis equestris. The sequence goes on along the minus strand of NW_018219449.1, from coordinate 67,363 downwards.
GATCGAGCCTCACCCTTAAGTCTTGTTTTCATCCTCTGAGATAGATACAGTATTTTAGGTACAATGCTATTTCATGTTAAACTAGGAAAAATATGGGGTAAGTTTGATTTCATAATTCAACATCCTTACGAGGCGGGCGACGTTATTTCGATTCTGATGACCGACAGCTTCTTACGGGTAACTCCCCTCCAATCCCCGAAATAACGTACGTATACTTGCGTAGAATCCTATTATTAATTTTCTATAATTATATATATTTTACACAACTTACTTTTCATATAAAGATCAAGTTTTTGACGCTGTAGTGGAGTCAACTTTGTAAATCCTTACATATAAAAAATCGGGATCAGAAAACTCTTCCAAATTTCTTCCAGAGCTTCTTTACGGCTTCCTAAGATCAATCCCACCATTTTTTCCCCACTGAATCCCATTTTCTAACCTCAATTTTGAGTTCAAAATCCAAGGGTTTTCTGTCACTAAACTAAAATTTCTTCAAACCTCAAATTAAATCATCCCTAAGCTTCCTCAAACAAAACGAGAAGGTTTGCCATCAAAACTCCTCTGTTCTGAGCCCTCTAACCTAGCTCTTGACTAAGGCCACATCACCATTTCATTTAACTCATAGTCAGGCTATTCATCAGAAGAAAAGAGCTCTTTCAGTTTGTTTATTAGACTATGCTAAAGCTTCCACAAGCATCTGATTGAGGCCTCCCCTCTCAAAGTCAGGTTTAGACCACAAACCCTAATTTTTGGCTCAGCTTCACTAATTATTAGGAGAAGTTTGATTTCATGAGCATGTTATTATATGGATGTGTTCATTTTGAGAAGATGAATATGTTGAAACAAACCCCACTTGATTTGGTTGAGCATCGAGAGAGATCTTAAGGCCTTAGTTAAATAAAATTTTTTAAAGACTAAAAATTATGATAATGGATGTGTTCATTTTTCCATTAAAATAATTATAATAAATAAATTAAAAACAAAAAAAATTGAGTGTTTGTTTCTCTGAGTTCTCTGGACTTAAGAGAGAATTAATAAAAATATAAAAAGTAATTTTTGAAATTAAGTTATCTATTCTATTTTAATAAATTGATTAAATTAATAAATAATTTTAATAATTAAAATATAATTTGAAAAATCTTGAAACTTTGTCTAAGTGGTCCTTTGACCCAGATGAACCTCCAATAATTTTCTCATGAACAAAAACTTTACTTTGATTAATTAAATAAATTAATTCTGAAAATCATATTTTTGAGTTAAAAATAACTATTTAAATTAAATGGAATTTTAAAAAATCAAATTTTATCCTATGATATTTTAATTTACCCATGGGAGGGGTACCATAAAAATTTTAAAGTCATTTGAGCTATATATGATGAGTTATGAAGTGAGAAGCCCAGGGACAAGATGGTAATTTTGGATTCTTAATGACTTTATTGAATTTTAGGATTGATTAAAAACGGTAAAATGGTAAATTTGAATATATCAAGTTCTCTTGGATGATTGAAATGTAAGGGACTAAAATGGTAGAAACTAATTTTCTCCCTCTTTTATAATGAAGTTGTAATTATAATGTCCTTAATTATTATAAATTGGAAGTCAAATAAATTAAATGATTCTAAGGTGGTGGGCTTATGTTAGGAAGATTATAACTCACTAATCTAAAGCCCTCCTTATTGGTGATTTAATGATAACACATGATCTTGATAAAGATTTGAACTTCACCTAATTTAATATTTAATCATTGTAAGTTCACATTAACTGTTGGACCCTAAGGGCTTAGTAGTGCACTGGGCTCAACTTGAATCTGCATATTGAGGATCATGACAGAAAATGTAATTAATTATAAGCATTTTGAAAACACTACGGGCCCAACTTTACCTGTGGGCATGAGATCCTTAATAGCTTTAGTTTGTTCTAAGGGTCCTCATTCACATAACTCTTAAATGAAACATCAACTGGCTAATTAAGTACCCTTCTCATGAGAAAATTAAAACATAAGGTTCACTGAGCATAGGGTGTATTAATTCATTGAAACTAAATTTAAAATTTTGGATGATTAATTGAACAATATAATAAGTTCAAACAAACTCAAAACATTTTAAAGGTTTTTAAAGGTTGTTAGAGATTGCTCCCCAAACACCTTTATGTTGTTTTGGATGATTTGAAGGATAGTTGAACTTATTATACTTTATTCAAAAAAATCATCCATTAAAATCTTTAAGGACTCATCAAGTCATCTTTAGGCCTTTGCACAATCTTGTTGTGCAATTTAGGCCCTAACTTATATTAGAATTGTTAGGTGTTTTGGTGGACTCATTCCACTAGGCGATGTGCGTTGTGAAGATAGTTCTGCACTGGGTCCTAAACTTTACCCTTTTCCCCATACCTTTCCTGTTTGGTTTGCTATTCTGTAAAGTAAGCCAAGTCGTTGCATCTTTTAATCTTTTGCTAATTTAAATAAATACTCCTACATTTAATTTGCTTAATTAATGATAAGCTTAAATTAAATTTAAAACCCTCACAAAATTAAATTAAATTAAAAAAAGAAAGGTGTGCCCAATCCAGATAATGACCCCTTGTTAATTTTTAGTGTTCGCTCTAAAGTTGTGAGGTATTGGTCAAATACTAACCCTCAAAACTTTACTTTTGAAGCTGCTACAATGGCGTTCTAAACTCTCAGCTTCTCCAGCAACTTGCTGACTAGCCTTGATGCCCGCAACATCACCCCCATGATCAAGTTTAGAGTCAGATTTGATGAACTTGAGGTTGTGCTTGGAAAAGCCCCATTTGTCATCATGAAGGTTGCTGCCCTAGAAGTACAAGAACCATCTAGAGTTCAACTTGAAGTGCCTCCAAGATTTCTGTCGGCACTATTTTTGGTGTGGGGTTTGCCCGTAAGAAGCTGTCGGTCATCGGAATTGAAATCTCGTTGCCCGCTTCGGAAGGACATTTTTAAAAAAATTTAGTTTTGAAAAAAATGAAGTCAAACTGACCCCATAATTTTCATAGTTTAGATAAAAGAGCGTTTTACCTCAAATCCTGTATCTATCCCGAAGGATGAATAAACTAAAGAAAGTTATGACATTTGTTTGGTCTGCGAAACCAATGTATTGGCCGACAAGTTCCCCTATTTAATATAAGGAATTAAATAGAGTTTATATTATGCTGGGTTCGGGAAAAGCTTCCTATAAGGGCAAACCGCTATAGTTAATTACATCATAGATTACTGAAGTTACCTAAGTATACTCTCGATAAAAATCAAGAAAAATTACCTTCAAGGATTTCGAATGATAAGAACATTTCTAAGATATCGGACTAGGAAGTGTGAAGGGGGATTGGTTCAAATTTGGAACATTTTGTTTTGGAGTCCAAAGGAGGAAACACTAGAGGATGTCACGGATCCGAAGGATAACTTCGGTGACTTCCCAAGCTATCCTAATGTTTGGCTTCAATTTAGGATGAATCATTTAGATGTTTTATCCTGCAATTCTTTTTATTTATTAGGATTTACATTTGTGTGAAGCAATCAAAACAAAGATGTGAGGATTTAAGTCGTGACAAACGACTACCTCGGAGTCCTAAGACGAGTTTAGGGCTTATATTATACTAGCTTTAACTTTACATAATTTTTTCTTTGTTTTGAATTTTAAATATGTTTGAGGATTTATGTTGCACTTGGCCAACAGCCTCGAATTCCTATGGCTTTGTTGTTTTAAAGCTAAGGAAGGATATGATAGTGTAGATCCTCTTACTGTTTACTGTTGAAGATGGCGGCCGGGCTGCCCACCATGTAAGCTCCAAGCTCCTTGTTGTAGCAGAATTTCAGTTTTAGAAATGACAAATCAAGTAGATGAGAGAAGTGTCATGTTTTGGAAAAGTCAAAAAATGATTTATTGACTTAGTTGAAGTTGATTATAGGGACACCGGTCAAGATCCCACGGTTCCATCGTCCCGGCACCACTATTTTCTATTGAATCACTTAGTCCAAATGAATTTACTAAACTCAATGAGTTCCATAATTTCATTTAGACCATGGAAAACCTCGTTAGCAACCGTAGGTTACCTCCTCCGAGGGGTT
>NW_018219449.1:60550-63049 GCF_001263595.1 Phalaenopsis equestris | reverse complement strand
AAACTGTAAAAGTGTACCTGGTGAGTCTTCTCGTTCCACCACCTGCAACTCAAAATGTATGTCAGAGCATTTATGTATATAGAGCTGGAAAAGTAAAGTTTTGGAAACCTTCCTAACTCTATGTTGTGTATTGAGGGTCCTTAAAATTTAAGGATAATATTATTAAGTAAAATATATTAAGTTTAATAAATCCCTAATGTATTCACCAGGTTAAGAGTAGGGAGCAGGTCCATGCAACCTTCTTAATGTCTGGTAAAAGGCATTAGGTTCATTTAAACTTTATTATGTTACTTAATAATTCATCCTAGGAACAACTTGAAGCTCAGTGAACATTGATGTCTTGATTATTCCCAAGAATAAGGTAAATGTCATTTACCTTACAATTTGAAAATTTTGTGGGTGAAGACCCTTTATGAGAAAAATTAGTGTTATTAATAACACTTAGCCAAATTTTAGTCCTAATTGGACTTGTGGTGTTTTAAAAGAGTTTGAAAAGATTGATTTTTTTTGATTATGTTGATTTTTTTAATCCTCTTTTAACAAGTGGATTTCAACTTAAGTTCACCACTAAGTCCTTAAGACCTAAGTGAATGTATTAAATGTGTGTAATATGTTTGAAAAGATTTAAAACTTTAAGTGGTAATTATCAAGATCATTTTAAATATCATTTTGCTTATCAAATAAGGGTGTGAAATCATTGATTTCCAAACTTATATCCCTAAATTCAAAAGTCATTTTATGCTAATGAAGTTTCCAAAATTTTGATAATTATGGGAATTATTCTTTTATCTTGTAATTTGGCAAAGTGAAGTGAGTTTCTACCAATTAAGCCCATTTTTCATCGCAAATCATCAAATGAGTTAATTAATATCAGACATTACCCATTTCCCATTTTGATTAAGCCTAAATATTCATTAAGGCCAAAATATCCAAAATTACAATTTTGCCCCTATGGGTCCAAATTTTCATAATTTGTCAAATTTAAGTCAAATGACTTTAAAATTTTTATGTAACCTTACTGATAAGTCAATTAAGACATCGGAGGAGAAAATGTGGATTTGCAAAATTTGATTTGATTTATATAGTTATTTTCATGCAAAAAGGTGCATTCTCAAGAAAAATTCAAAAAGATGATCAAGACAACTCTTAATCACTTAAAATTTTTATGTGAGCTAGCCCAAGACCAGAAAGTTATTTACCCAAAATTTCAAAAATTTTTGAATTTTCTGTGATTTATTAAAATTGTTTGAATATTTGGTAATTTTAATAAAAATAAAATATTGTATATGTTAAAAAATATGTTTTATATTTTTGGAAAATCTCTCTAAGGTCAGGAAACCCAGAGAAATTTATTTTGTATTTTTCTATTTTTTATTTGATTTCTTAAGAATTATTTTGGTGAAAACTCTACTTTTCAGCCTTAAAAATTATTTTAAGGTTTAAAAATAGATATCTTTATTTTTAGATCTTGGAAAAATATTCCAATGATTCCTAATTGTTTAGAAAATACTTTGGAACATTTTCATGCGTTTAATATTTTATGATTTTTTTATTATTTTTTAATTATTAAAAATAATTAAAAATAACCTAAAAATCAAGTAAAATCAAGTTTTTATTTTAAATATATTTTTATTTTTATTAAATCTCCCTAATATCAGAGAACTCAAAAAATTAAGTTTCGTAAGTTTCAGAGTTATATTTTGATTTTTAAAAATCATTTAAATTTCAAATTTGATGGTCACTTTTAAAAATAAATTAAAAATATTAAATGATCTCCAAATGACTTGAAATTTTTATGATAAGTTTTCTGACTCATGGGCCACAATGGAGAATAAAAATCAAGTGATTTTAACCTCTGTGTGCTTTAAAATAAATGTTTTAAGCAAATTAAGGTTTGCTCAAAATAGTGATGTTTTGATTTTTAAAAATCATGAAATTAGTTTATAAGATACCTATAGTTATAAGTAACTCACATGAATTTTTTTAGATTTTTCCAAGCAATATAAAAATTTCCATAATTAATTGAATGGAAAATAGATGAAAACTTAGAAAATTAAGATCTCTATCTAGATATCTCCTCTATTTTTAAAAAAAATACTCAAATTGTTTCTTTAAATAGAGGCTACAGCATATAAAAAATTGGGGTCAAGGTGATCAGTCAATAGGAATGGAGAGTTTAAAAAGCTCTAACACTATTTGATTTTTATAAAATTAAATATGCATCAAATAAGATGAAATTTATTCCACATATATCTCCGCTGTTCATTGAGCAAGAGGGTTTTTTTATTTTATTTTTATGAGTTTTCTATGAAAAGTTATGAATTTTTGAAGTTTCTATGTTTTATGAGTTTTCTATGAAAAGTTATGAATTTTTGAAGTTTAGAGGTATTTTCTGAATTTTTTAAATCCCATAATTTTCTACTTAAACCCACGCGCTGACTGGATCATGGCCGGTTCGGAAATGCCACGTGTTGTGCCCTGGTTTGCCGCCGCCATCCA
>NW_018219449.1:59820-60516 GCF_001263595.1 Phalaenopsis equestris | reverse complement strand
GACCGACGCGATCGGGCCCTTCCGATCGATACACGCGCGATCGGATGGTTCACAGCCTTCCTCTCCGTCTAGTTCATCCTGAGAGCCGTCCATCTTCAAACGTTAATATCTCACTCGATTTTCAACCGATTGACATGAAATATTTTTTAAATCGTAGATCTGACCTAGCTCTACACATCCATACGGTTAATCAAGCATGATTTGTACGTTTTCTTCACAATACGTGAAACCAAGCTCGAATTTAGGGAAAATGGTCTATACCTTTGTCCAAGAGGTGTGGCCTCAATTGGATGCTTGTAGAATGTTTGTTGAGGTCCAACGAAGCTTCTCTAAGCACCAATTAGAGTTCCTTTGAGTTTTGTTTAGAAATCCCAAAAATGGGTTTCGACCTTATCCTCCACAACAAATGAAGGCTTGGGGTAGGGGGTTTGATGGGGAAGCTTCTTCTTTAGGCCTTGTGAAGGTGTGTGCAAGGTTAATTTGATTTTGGTGGAGTTTTAAGCAGTGCCCTAATTTTGAGCTCGATTTTGAGCCCAAAATTGGACACACAGAGGAGGCTTTGAGGGCAATTAATGGTGGAGCCCTTCTTCTCTGTGCTTGGAGAAGAATTTTGGATATTTTGGAGGAGGTTTTGCTAATCTATGGTGGTTCTTTCTTGTTTGGCCGTGAGCTCTCTCCTCTTCCATAGCCATGGCC
>NW_018219449.1:53987-59410 GCF_001263595.1 Phalaenopsis equestris | reverse complement strand
TCAATTGGTTAATCAATTTGGTGGATTTTTTATTTTTGACCCATTTTAAGCATGTTGGGCTAAGTTTGGGTCAAACTTGGGCAAGCCATGGTCTAAGTCCAAATTAATTGTTGTGTTGGTGTAAAACATCATGATGAACAACTTTCATGAAGGATGAAAGTCATTTTAAAATCAATTTGGTAGTGAATTTGGAGGATTTTGGGTTAAAAAGGGTTTTGAATTAAGCCTTACAGGACCAAATTGGGGGTTTTGGTCAAAGATGGTCAAATTGACCAAATTGGACCATGGTGTAGTTGGAAAAAACTAAATTGGGAATATTTTGGATTTATTAGAGTTTTTTTGGGAATTTTTGGAATTTTTGGATTTTCGGGCCATTGAGGGACATTTTGGTAATTTGGTCATTTTTGGAAATTTTTTGTCAGTTTTGGCAAATTTGGATGTATTCAAAGTGTTTGGAATTATTTTTTATCAGTTTTGGGTATTTTGGCAAAATTTGGGAATTTTGGCTAAATTTGGGTCTGAATGGCAGTTAGGTAATTTGGAGGTGCCTATGGGCAAAAGGCCAAGTTGGGCATTTCAAGTGCAATTGGGTAGAGAACCATTTTGAATGAGTCATGGACCAATGAAATCTCCATTTTGGGTCCCAATGTATTGGTCTTAGCCAGGGTATTGTGAGGGTATTTTGAGGGTTTGGTGAGGGTATGGTGTACCTTAGCTCCAAATCAACACCCAGGGTCAATCCTAAGGTCAAGTAGCCCTATAGGAACTCTCCTTGAGTTCCCTCATAATGATCTTACCTACTAAGTGCTAGACGTTAAGACCAATATCTGGAACTTTAAGTTGAGTAAAGAGAAGAGTTTTGAGTTTCTAATGGTGAGGGTACCTTTTCTAGTTTTCTAAGACTAGTCAGTAGGAAAGTCCTATGGCTAGACCTAGGCTACTAAAGAAATTTCTAGACCTCAACCAAAAGTGAGGTCAACAATTTCCCCTCTCACAAGAAGGAGAAGATCACCACCATCCTGACATCTGTTAGTTTTGTCGTTCCTATGCTCATTTGTTTGAGAGTAGTTACATCGACTGTAGTCGGATTCACTGTTACCGTGCCTATCGTACCATCTGTTAAGGGAAAGGAAATGGAAGTTATAATTGTATAAGATTTGGTTGATGAATTTACTGCTCCGTCATCAATATATGAGATTGGCTCCTATTCAGAAACTATCTCGGTAACTAGGCCACAAGGAAGAGATCGTCGCCAAAGAATTCACAGGGCCGCCAAGACCTAGAATGCAGAGAAAACATCTGTAGATGAGATTCCTCCCGAAAAGGAACTTGGATTGTTTGAGACCTCTCCTCTCTATGGAGGGACTAGGTTTCATCCATCGATGGATACCACCAAATCTTAGAGCATTCGTAGGATTGTCATTGCTCTGTCATTACCCCATGGTCATGGTGAAGAAAGGGAGAAGCCCACTCCTATCACTAGAGTTTGTACAGTATTTGAAGCTTGGCTGCTAAGGAAAGGTGTTTAGTTATTTAGTTACTCAAATTGGTAGGATGTGAAATATCATTTTGAATGAAGATAGAGACTTTGAAAGATGTCAGATCTGCCCGTCAGTCCTAAGGATCAGTTGAAATTCTGCTAGCTCATATTCCTGTTAGATTCCGTCTCAGAATCCAAGTCAACACCATTTCAAATACCATAGCAATTGCTCTAGGGCATGTAGGATGTTGACTAGTCAAGACACATTTGGGTCTGAGAATATTACCTTTCATTTTTCATAAAGATGTTTCGAAGAAAGATAAGGGGAAGAAGTCACCCGATTATGTACTTGGTCCGCACCACGGGGAGCATGCCTCTCTTCGACGTATCGATGCCTCTGTCAAGACACTCTGTATCAAGGCATCACCATCAAATAAGAAGTTATGGATACCCAAGTTTGCTGCACAAGTAGTTTTTGATGAGCCCGCAGGGCAAGTTTTTGGAATGAAGCAAGGCTCTGAAATATCGAATGTGGCTACAACTATTGCTATCGAGTTTGATGTGCAGGGGAGTATGCTCAGAAGAGGCATCAAGATTTAAAGGTAATTTAAGAAATAATTATTAAAGAAAAAGTTAAAAAGCTTAGAGCTGAGATTTCTGAGTTGGCCAGAGAACATGGGGTGATTATCGATGATAAAGATTTCGATTTTAATGATTATCTCGATGAGAATTTTTTGGATATTAATGTCATCGAGACTAGAGCCGCTACATCTGTATGCGATGCCAAATCACTTGTTAAGGGGAACATCGTCAATGACCTGCGCACGACTGTTTTGTTATGAGATGAACAGATTAACCAGATGGAGAAAAAGATGGAGGAGATGGCCGCCACCATGGCCTCCATGGCTATAATGCATGGACAATCCCATTCAAAACAGTTAACTTCTTTGAAAGTCAACCAGCTATAGATTTCTCACATTACATACGAAAGGAGAGAAGTTGCAGATACGAATAGAGATGTTCAAAATAAGAATGATTATACCTAGAGTGTAATACCAGAGAAGGATACTAAGAAGATGGTCGAATAGTAACCTTGGGATGCCTTAGCCTAGCTGTCGGCACTATTTTGGTTAGAGGGGAGTTGCCCGTAAGAAGCTGTCGGCCCTTAAGAAGCTGTCGGTTGCCGGAATTGAAATCCCGTCACCCGCTTTGGAAGGACATTAAAGTTTAGAAAAGTAAGGAATCAAACTGACCCCATATTTTTTATAGTTTAAGTGAAGAAACACTATACCTCAAACCCTGCATCTATCCCAAAGGATGAACACAAGACTTAAGGATGAGACTCGATCAAATAAACTAAGGAAAGTATGACATCCGTCTGGTCTGCAAAACCTTTGTATTTGCCGCAAGCAAACTCGAAGTCTTATGGCATTGTTGTTTAATTCTAAGGAAGGAAGATTGGTTTAGCTGGGGAAGACAAGTTTTACTGTTGAAGATGGCCATGCTGCCCACCATGCTAGCATCAACCTCCTTGTCATGACGAGTTTGAGTTTTCTACTGTGTCAAGTTATGATGTCAAATCAGGTGGCCTTATGGTAATAGTTCTTAAATTTTATGGGGGCATGTTAAAGTTGATTAGAGCGACTCCGGTTAGGATCCTTTGGTTCCCTCGTTCCGGCACAACTATTTTCTATTGGATTCACTTAGTCCAAATGAATTTACTCAACTCAACTTATTGAGTTCCATAATTTCATTTAAACCGTGTGAAGCCTCGTTAGCAACCATAGGTTACCTCCTCCGAGGGATTCCCGATCATCCGATAAAGATGCCTTAATTTAGTTGAAGTTGTAGTTTTGTGTGATGTTTGTTATTAAATTTTGAGTTGCTTTATATTTTGAATGTTGTGGAGGTGAATGTTATCTTGGTTCATTTTAATTTTAGTTTTGGTTTTGGTTTTATGGCTATTCTAATAGTTTTAGTTTTCCATGCAAATTTGTATAAGCACAAAAGTATTACTTAAAAGTACAAGAAAGACAATGCTGCAAACTGTAAAACCGTACCTGGCGAGTCTTCTCGTTCCACCACTTGAAACTTAAAAATGCATGTTAAGGAAGTTTATGGAGAGCAGCAAAAAGTAACGTTCTGGTGGTTTTCCAAACATTATGTCATATTTTGGATGGTTCTTTTAATTAAGGATGATTTTGTCAAGCAAAACATATTAAGTTTAGTAGATTTTCAAGACATCCAACAGATCTAGAGAAAAAATAGGTCCGTGCTACTCTCTCGCTGCCTGGTGGAAAATCTTGAGTTCTTTTAAACTTATTATGTTGCTTAATAAGTCATCCTGTAAATACCCTTTATTGCTTAGTGAACATTGATGTCTAAATTATCTCTAAGAATAGGGTAACTATCACTTATGATTCAATTTAAGAATTATGTGGGTGAAGACCCTTAAAGAGGCAAGTTAGTGTTGTTGGAACACATAGCTAAATTTTAACCCTAATTGTGCTTAGTGGTGTTTCAAGGATTTTTTATTATGTTATGTTTATTTCTCTAATTCTTATTTAGTCAATTTTGATTTGGCTTAAGTCACCACTAAACCCTTAAGACCTAGGAGAGTGTCTTAATTAGGTTTGAAAAGGTTAAGCTATAAGTGGTCAAGATTCATGATTTGGATTTTAATTGAAAATCAAGATAGGGGTATTAAATTGATTAATTATTGACTTCAAGATTCATACCCCTAAGTCCATGATCATTTAATTTTAATAAACTTCCAAATTTTTAATGATTTAGAAATTTATTAACTTATCTTTTTAATGAGGAGAGTGAGATTAGTTTCTACCAATTAATCCCTTGTGTTTCAAGCATCAAATAAATTGATTAAGATAAGAGGTTACCCATTTCCCTCCTTGACTTAAGCCTAAATGTTAATTAAGGTTAAATTTCCAAAATTACACATTTTCCCCTAAGGCTCTAACACTTCATAATTTGTCAAATTCAATTCAAATGACTTTAAAATTTTTATCCTACCTTATTCATGGGTAAATTAAGACATCAGAGGAGAAAATTTGATTTTTCATAATTTAATTTATTTTATATAATTATTTTCATGCAAAAATAGGATTTTTCAAAGAAAATTCCAAACTTGAACAAGGTAAATTCTAATCCTTTGAAATTTTTACTAGAGGTATACCTATACTAGGGAAGCCTTTGGACCAAAGTTCATGATTTTTTGAATTCTTTGTGATTTATCAAAATTATTTTAAGTTCTGGATAATTTAATAAAAATAAAATATTTAAAATGATGAAAATTAATTTTTGTATTTTTGAAAAATCTCTCTGAGGTTAGAGAACCCATACGATTAAATTTCATATATTTCTAACTTTTCTTTGATTTATTGGAATTATTTTAGTGAAAAACTCATTTTTAGCCTTTAAAAATTATTTTTAAGCTTTGAAATTCAATACCTTTATTTAGAAAATCAGAAAAAAATATTCTAATTATTCCTAAGTGATTAGGAAGCAATTTAGAACAATTTCATGAATTTTGTTATTTTTGTATTTTTTTATTAATTTTTAATTATTTTAAATATTTAAAATATATTAAAAATCAAGTTTTTATTCTAAATATTATTTTATTTTTATAAAATATCTCTGATCACAGAGAACTCAAAACACTAAGTTTCATAATTTTTTGAGTTATATTTTGGTTTTTAAAAAATCATTTAAGTGTCAAAAGTGATATTTATCTTTAAAAATCAACTTAAGTTATCAAATATACTCAACATATTTTGAGCTTTTTATAATGAGTTCTCTGAATCATAAACCATAGTGGAGATCAAAAATAAAGTCATTTAAATATTTATATTTTCCAAAATTAATTATTTTAATGATTTAGTGTTTGTAAAATTTAAGTGCATTTTAAATGACTTGACCCATGAAA
>NW_018219449.1:52157-53673 GCF_001263595.1 Phalaenopsis equestris | reverse complement strand
TTATTCCACATTGTTCTCCTCTGTTCACTGAGCAAGTGGGTATTTTTTTTTTTTTTTTTTGATTTTTCTATACAAAGTTATGGATTTTTGAAGTTTAGAGAGTTTAAATAAATAGAAAAAAGCCCTAATTTTCTATTTAAACTGCACGTGTTGACTAGATCCTAGGCAGCTCCGAAGGCATGCATGGTGAGGCATGAGTGGTGCGCTCTGGTGGGACGCCGCCGTCCACGTAGCTGCTAACTCAGCACGCGGTTTATGTTCCGAAGCCTTGTCCGGCTCTATCTCCTCCGTCCATTTGATACACGCTTGATCAAACGACTCCTCATCATTGTCGCTAGTAGAATGATCTTGTGACCGACCACACTAAAACCCTAAGATCTCAGCTTAGACTCAACCAAACCACCTCGGTTTGGTCCTATGGACTCGTCTAAGTGAGACGAACACATCCATACGGTAATCATGCAATCAAATTAAGTCTAATTAAATGGAGAATTGAAATAGGCTCGGGATGAGGTGAGGTTTTATACCTTTGCTCTGAGAAGTGAAGCTTCGATGAAAGGGTCTTGACACGCTCGTTATGATCCAAAGAGGCTAGGGATTGAGTCCCTGGTCTTGGTATAAGGCCTAGGTGTGGATTCGGCCGAGCTCGAATTCGGATGTTGGTCTAGAGCTATGGTAGAGGCTCTATGGAAGGGTGATTTTATGGGGCTTTGGCTTCTTTCACTATTGTGAAGGTGTGGGTGTGTGAAGGTGTGGGTGAAGTTAATTTGGGTTTGGTGGACAGTGGAGGTGTTTTGGGTTCTGTCCTGGTTTCCGGGAAGGTTTCAAGCTCAAAATTGAGCAAGGTTCCAAGCTCAAAATTGAGCTCATTGGTGGGGAATTGGTGAGGGAAAATGGTTGGAATGCACTAAGAGGATCTTAGGGAAGCTCTGTGTGAAGTTTGGAGAGACCTCACTAAGGAAATTTCAGCACTCCTTCTCATGGCCGTGGGAGGTGGCCTTTTATATAAATGGGGTTATGGTAGCTGTCGTGGCCAATTAGGATGTGTAATGTGGTGCTTAGGTGGAGGGCAGAGGAGCTCCATAGTTTGATTTGGATGAGCGGCCTCTAGGTTTGATTTGGGTGAAGCTCCATGGGGGTGCATCTTGGTTTTAAGCTTTTCCAGCCACTAGGCTGGCCAGCCCACCCGTGTTTGGACTGGTCACTAAGTCTAACTAATGGCTGTGATGGAGTTAATTTTGTGACTTTAGGGTGGTTAGGTCACATTTAGTGCATGGGTCCAAGTGGGTGCAAATGTCCAAGTCTTGGGTTTGGTCTAGGCTAGCCATGTAAATTGGCCCAATTAATTGTTTTATTTGGTTTATATGACCATAAGGAGCAACTTTGGTGAAGGATGGAAGTGGTTTTGAGTTCAATTGAAGGGTCAATTTGAGGGAATTTTGAACTTTAATCAATTTGGTCATGTTGGGCTAGGCTTGGGTCTAGCTTGGGTTAGCCTTGGGCTAGGTCCAAATTG
>NW_018219449.1:45978-51789 GCF_001263595.1 Phalaenopsis equestris | reverse complement strand
TGGTCATATCAAAAGTTAATTTTAGTTTAGTAGAGATCAAATTGATGATTGAGATCAAATTGATGAACATTTGAGTTGAATTTGAAGAAATTTGGGCCCTTAAAGGTAAATTTGGGGATTTTGGTTAAAGATGGTCAAATTGGCCAAATTGGGTTATGTGGTAGTTGAGCAAAATGAAATTAGGAATATTTTGGATTTACTGAGATTTTCTGAGAATTTTTGGAATTTTTTGGGATTTTGAGCTATGGAGGGGTATTTTGGTAATTTGGCCATCTTTGGAGATTTTGGGTACTTTTGGATAATTTGGAGGTTTTCAGAAGGTTTGAAATGAATTTTGATCAAATTTGGGTATTTTGGGTAAACTTGGGAATTTTGGCAAAGTTTGGGTTTTCAAGGGTGTTTAGGTAATTTGGGGTGCTTAAGGGCAAAAGGGTAGGTTGGGTATCTTGGTAGAGTTTGAGTGCCAACTACCATCAATAAGCCATGGACCAATGGAAACCCCATTTTGGGTCCTCTATGTAGTGCTCTTAGTTAAACCATAGCCCTAGGGATAGTAGGTTTAGAGGATAATCTACATGAGTATCCCAAATGATCAAGGGACCTAGGCTAGAAATTTGAGTTCAGGGTTGTGAGTGATTGTGGGTGCATATAAGTGTAGTGAGTGCCTCAGCTATAGACCAACACCCAGGGTCAACCATAAGGTCCAGCATTTCTAAGGGTGACTCATCTTTAGTTTCGCCCATAGTGACCCCTCCTACTAAGTATTTAGAGGTTGAGACCAACATGTGGAACTTCAAGTTGAGTAAAGAAGAGTTTGGAATTTCTAGTGGTGAGGGTGCCTTTTTTAGTTTTCTAAAAATAGTAAATAAGAAAATCCTATGGCTAGAACTTAGGCTACTAAAGAGGAAAAAACTAAACCTCAACCAAAAATAAGGTCAACACTAGCCTAAGGGTGGTGCATCAATTTCAAAGGGTAGACCTTTTCCGAAGTAAGTTGATGTTATACCCTACCCCAAGGGCTTTGTTTTGTCTAATTTCAAGACATTTGATAGTACTAGAAATCCCAAACAGCACAAAGCCCATTTCTGAGCCAATTGTTATAATGTTGGAAGAAATGAAGTCTCTCTTTTCTGTCAGTTTGTCAGAAGTTTGTCGAAGATAGCATTTGATTGGTATGCCAAGTTGCCTAACAGATCAGTGAAGACTTTTTCTGAGTTGGAGCTCATATTCATGAAGAGATTTCCTAGAGCACATCATCACATCATCATAAAGGACCTTGTAGTTGAAAGACAAAATTCTAATGAGACCTTGGTAGATTACATCTTGAGATGGAGAAACCTAAGCATGAAATGTGAGCCTCAGCTACAGGAACAACATATAATTGAGATTTTACTCAAGTGAAATCATGGACCAATGGCTTTCATGCTTAAGGGACTTACAATCCATTTATTTGAAAAGTTACTAAGCAAAGCAAGAAGCCTATAGGAAGAAGTCAAGCACATGGATTCCCAAGAAAAGGCTGACAGGTCTAGACCAGCCAGAGTATTTGAGATGAAGTTTGAGACGTGGAAATAGTTGACAAGGGGAAGCAGCCTATGAAGATTCAAATTGAGCAGTCCCATCAGTGTCATGAGCAGTAGTTGTCCCAATACAATCAACCTCATTAGCAGTAGTAGCAGGTACAACAATATGGTCAGCCCAGTCAACAGTCTTCCCAGACAGGGCCATACAGGACAAAAGTTAGGTGGGTTCCTTCATTTGGAGAGAGGATGAATAGGTTGTATTCCTTTAAGGGTGAAGTGGCACCAAAGATGTTTAGTAATTTGATGAAGAAACCCAAGTTTTGATTGTCGGAGCCAAGAAAGAAAGAAGAGGTTGATAACAAGGATCAACCCAACTATTATCCATACTAAAGACTCCTTGGACACACCATAGAGGGAATTTTCAGTGTTAAGGATTGGCTTGAGAGGAATCTTGATGTGTGGTCAGCTAGCACTAATAATAAATATGCAGTTCAATTCAAATAAATATAAATTCAGTAAAATAATTTTATCTTTTAAAATCTCTAAGCTGCCAAACTCGTAATAATAACGCAAGTATATGTATCGCTTAAGTAATAAAAGGCTCTATCGGAGCCTTAAGGATCAATCCCACGGGGAGTTGGAAATTCTTATGACTGTAATGTCGAACACATTATTCAAACTATAAAACTTAAGTAAATTTAATGTGTGAGAAATGAAATGGATTTAAAAGAACTAAGTTAACTAAACTAATTACTAAACTTCAAAATGAAACTTATAAAGAGAAAATTAAGTTTTAAAATGAAGAGTTCAAATTTAAGAAAAAAACCTTCCCCTTAGAATGAGTTTATGGAATGCTAAGAAATTAAAAACATTTAAAATACTTATGAAATTGTACTGTGCCAAATAGGAGCAATCTTATTTTTTATCCTCTGAAAGTGCATAAAGAACATTGACTAATCTAGAGTTTGGTCCCTAAATATTTGGTCCCTAAATATGTGGTTAGTATGTGGTTAGGTTGAGAGGATACTAGCTCTCACTCCAGAGCTCTCACTTCTCCATCGCCTGGGGGTTAACAAACTCGCTTTAATTTCCAAGAAACTGGACCAACTTGAGGATTTTAATCAATCACCTTAAAATGTCTAATTCTGAGCCCATCAAAGTATATTTTCCTATTTATTTGCACGCAACCCCATGGATTATATTCTCACCCATGAAGTTTAATGTGGCTCTTACCTTGTTTTAGAAAGCATAGCCCTTCTAGATCATACGTTTCTCAATAAATTTTAACCTTTCAATAGGCCATATTAAAAAGTAAATGAATATCAGAGTTTGAATCATCACAATGTTTGAATCATCACAATTTATCATTTGAATCATCACAATTTATCAACATTTAAAACCCTTATAAAATAAAACTAATTCTTCACAAAATCATATCTAATTATAGGGAGAAAGATAATGAAAACTACTCAGAATTCATGAGAAGGATATGATAAAATACGGATTTCATATCTAAAAACAAGTTTACAAAACAAACCAAAAAATAACACAACTTATCTCACACTCCTTCCCAAGTCAATCCCTAGAAGTTCCCTTCAAGAACTTTCTCTCTTTACAATGAGACTCAATTCTCTCTTAGAAGTGTAATGAAGAAGAAATCTCTCACCTTCCCTCTCCTCTTACAACCCTAGAAGAAAATCATTCTCTCTTTATCTCACGACCCCTCTCCAGCAACTCTCCTCTCTTCTCTAAACTCTCCTTTTTTAATTAGGGCTCAAAAAGAATTCAAAATTCCATCTAATTTTTTCTACCAAAAATCACACCTTTTTGGCAGAAAGAGATAAGTCCCCTAATCTAAGAGACATATCTCTTAATTAGAGAGCCTTCCAAAGTGTCTAGATGCATTGAACCACTCCATGGGACGTTTGAAATTTTTGGAGCCTTCAAAATCTACTTAAAAATAGCGACGAAGCGACTTATTCCATCATAATTCGTCTCTGGCGCTTTTGGCACCAGTTTGGTACCTCTAGTGCTAGCCTAATGAAGTCTGCGTTATTTGTGAATTCTGGAGCTTTAGGCACCAATCTGGTGCCTCTGGTGCCGCTTATCTATTAAATGGCGCCTTTGGCACCAGCTCTCGGGAAAATGGTTCCAGTCTGAGGCCTCTAGCACCAGAATCACAAAATTCTTCATTTTGGCTCCAAATTTTTTTGTTTTTGCTACTTTTTGCTCCAAATACCTAACTTTGATATACTTACAACTAAAACATGAAAGTACCATTCTTTAAAGTGTAATATCACCAAAATAAGCATAAAATTTACACATAAAATAGTATATTATTTTTTTTTGCATCATAATCCCCCAAACATAAATGTTACTTATCCTCTATAACATAAAAATATGGCTTATGACAGAGATTAACTTGTAAACTTCTGTAATTTGTTGTAATAAATATAGTAGTACAACTTAAGAAAAAATTTTAATAACTCAGGTTAAAACTAAAAGTATAAGAACATCTAGTAATCAAGTTTAACAGTTTTAAAAGTCCATTCATTTCATAAAGAAATGTAATTTATCATATAAAAAATACTTAGAACTTCCATATGAAAAAAAATTTCATGGAAACTTTACTAGTAAAGATGATAATACAATAGGTGAAAGAAAACAGTAAATGAATAAAAATAAAACTAACCTGTAAAGGTTTCTGTATATGAAACTTCACTCTTGATATTTTACAGGTGCTAACTTCAAAATTAAAGGCCTTAAAGCATTAAATAAAACATAATATATCAAACGATTTGCTAAGTAAAGATACATTAAAGACATAAATAGTAAACTAAAGTAACTAAAAATGTTGAAAAATAAAATTTTACCATTTTCTATTATATATATATTTCAGTTCAACAGATCCTCAAATTAAACACATAAATGTTCCATTTAGACCACCAACAATAACACAAATCAAATAATAACACAGAAAAATAAACAAAACCCAAATAACACTTTACTTTTTAACATCCTCCTCTTCCTCTTCTTCCTCATCATCATCTTCTTCTTCTTCATGCACATAAGGCGTAAAGTAGGGGCATGTAGGAAATTTTACATTATGATCACCCCTCATAAATATAACTATTGCCTCCCATATGCAATGTTGTGCTGGACTCTTTTTTGCTTATATTCATCATTCTATGCATTTTTGGGTTCTATTCTTCTTATTCTATTTTGCATTGCTATGAGATCTGATTGATGAATTATTAATTGCTCCATAATGTTCTCAAGTGAAATAGAACTAGAAGTTGATGCTCCTGCAGCTGATGTGGAGGGTCTATCACTACTTCCACTCTTAGATCCAACAAATGATTCAAATTTATGCATAGTGGGTTTTCCAATTGGTGTTACTGGTTGCAACACTTCCTCTTTCTACCAAATTGTAGTCTTGATTGTTCACATAAAGTGAAAATCAAGGTAGGATATCCCAAAACACTAGCTGTCCCACTCCTAACAATGCTCTAAGCATTTTGCTAGATAAGAGCACCAATATCCACTGCTTTCATTTGTTGAATGTAGAAATTCAGCACTACTCTTATCTTAGTAACTTCGCTCAGATGGTTAGTTGGAAGCAACTTTACAGAGATGAAGTAATGTAATGCCCTAGATTGAACATTCAACATGGAAGTGGAGAAATTGACTTTATGATTATTTTTAATTTTCCATTCTCCCCTTTCATCAGTCAGAAAGGAGATTACTTCATCAAGTGATGAATCAGTCATCACAAATGAACCATACTCATAATAAAATGCATTTCTCAATCCATAAAGATCATTGATTCTTTGTCGAGTAATTTTTGCTTGCTTGCTGATCCTTGGATACTTAATGCTTATGCACTGTATAACAATAATTCTGATGGTATTTTTCACTTATATTTCCTTATTTTGCAACAAAACCAAAAACTTGAATATGAAGGAAAATAAGAATTCAACTTCTTAATTTATATATATTTATATTGGGATACTACGCAAGTATACGTATCGTTATCAAGTAATATAGGACTTTTTGATTAAGACCTGAATATCGAACCCACAAGGAAGATTTGCAATATGCACTTTCTAGACAGTTTTTCTATTTTAAAAAGATAATTTCTTAAACTAAAAATGATTTTTTGTAGGAATTTGAAATTAAAATTTTTTGGTTTTTTTGATATTTTAACAAAACATTAAAAAGATAACTAAAGTTTTTGTAGAAAAAAAGAAAGTTTTTGTAGAAATCTTTCTTCTTATCATGAATCAGT
>NW_018219449.1:44465-45968 GCF_001263595.1 Phalaenopsis equestris | reverse complement strand
GTAATAAGTATAGGAATTCTGTTGTGGAAGTATGCAAATTGTGTTGTGTCAAATAGGAGCAATAATATTCTTTACCCTTACTAGAGATACTATAAAGAACATTGGTTAATTTAAAATTTAAATAGTTTTGAAGACTGGCTAGGAAGGGAAGATAGTATCTCTCATTCTAGAATTCCCTAGATTCCCTCCACCTAGGGGCTAACATTCTCATATCGGAACCTAAAACAATTAACCAACTTGGGGGCTTTAACCTGTCACTTTAAAGTCCTCTAACTCTACACCCATCAATGAATATTTACTTATTTATTTGCACTCAATCATATGAAATAGTATGAACTATATTCTCTTTCATACAACCTCATGTGATTCATTCCAATTGTTGACTGAGACAATACCAGCTCGGTTCATACATGTTCTCACAATAAATTTTAACATCTGGATTGGCCAAATCAAGAAGTGAATGAAGTACATGGATTTAAATCATCACAACTTCTTCAAACATTAAAGATCAATTCTCTCCACAACTTCCATCCAAATTTTAATTACTTATCATTTCAAGAAGAGAGATAAAAAAAAACTACTCAGAATCTATGGAGAGAACAAAAGCACATTTTAGTTTAAAAGAAGAAATCATTGTCAAACCAACAACAAGTTTTGGAAAGAACTTTGTGGTTGAAAAAGTGTAGTTTAAGTCCAGGTAACTTAAACCATATGGGGACAATGGGAAGTTCCTTATTGGGATCAAACTCAGGAGTCCACTTTAAAAGCTTCATTGGAATTCCTTCAATCAAGATGGATTGTTTGGAGAAAATTCTAGCATAGTCTTCCTCCCTTGAGAGATTAATAAGTATGTCTCTGCCATCAAGTAGGCCTACTTTCCAAGCCCCTTTGAATTTCAGTCCATCAAAATATCTTCTCACAGATTCCATCTTTGGATGGCCAAGTGGAATTTACCAATTAAGGTGAATTTTTGACATTCAGTTAGACCATTTAGGTCCTCTTATATAAAATAGATTGCCAACTTCCCACCTTTCTTGCATTTGGGTTTGAAAAGGGGGTCATGACTCTCATGATATTCTTGAGGAAAGACCAAATCATCAGGGTTCTGCACTAACTCCTGACCTTTCCCCACAATGTCAGCAAAAGTGGCTTTGGCCCACTGAATGATGGTGGAAATGTCAATAGGAATTGGGTCAGACATCACTTAAGGGGTATATCAGAGATAGAATAACCCAAAGCAGTCCTCAGCCAGTGAAAAACCAGAGGAACTCAACCTCACAGCAGGTAGAAAGCTCCAAGAAAATAGCCAAAAGCAAAAACCACAATGAGGCTAAGCAATAGACAATAGAAGAACCTTTTGAAATATAGAAAAAGAGAAAGATAGTGGACCCTTAGAAGTCCAACCTTCCAGTGGGATGTCAAAGTTAGACCAACACCATAGTAGAAAGAAGACAAACAAAGACAAACTATGGCCAAAGCAATGGAACAGTAAAAGTTTGAAAA
>NW_018219449.1:43283-43876 GCF_001263595.1 Phalaenopsis equestris | reverse complement strand
TTTGGGCTTTCAATATATATATATATATATATAAAAGAAAAGAGAAACTAAGGCTCCTGACATGTTAATAAAGAACCAAATGGGGATTACAAGAGTTGGAGAGATATACCCTCCCAAAAGCTAAAAATGAAATAGGGAACACATGATGCTCATGTATCTGTATGGACACATAAATAGAAATTACACACAAGGACCAGCAGTAAAGCCTAACACTATGTAACTCAATACCTTTCCCCAAGGATCTACCTCACATAGTAGTTACATACATTCGATATAGGGGAGTGCCAAATTGTCACCAATCAGTAGGAATTTTAACTCATGTGTAAGTGTCAGCCCAACAAAAATCTATTTAGTATTTCTACCCTGGAAGGTAAGCCAATGAGCTGGACGATTACCCTCTCTAGGAATATAATTGATAATGGGTAGTAGGGAAACTAACAGATTATTCCATTAGGTTAAATTCCAAGGGGGGGTTTCATCATGAAGAAGGATTTTAATACAATTAGTAGAATCTGTTTCTATAATCAAAGCACCAATATGGCAGTAACAAGAAATTTCTATAGCCCAGGAGATAGGCATGGAATCAGGCTCCA
>NW_018219449.1:38370-42944 GCF_001263595.1 Phalaenopsis equestris | reverse complement strand
TCTTCCCAGCTAGTAGAGAATTTAAGCCAGCTTACATTGTGACTATTAATATTCAGGAGCTTGATTAAACCTGACCAAATTTCTTGTGAGAGGGCACATGAGAAAAATAGGTGATCCAAGGTTTTTTCAGCAGCATGGCAAAGTGGGCAAATTGAAGGCCCTCTCAGCCCTTTCATCTTTAATATATCATCTGTAGGAAGTAAGGAATGTCAGAGTCTCCAGCAGAAGAAGGACATAGAGGGAGTTAAGAATTTACCCCAAATGGCTTTACCCCAAGGCATCTAATTCCAATTAAAGAAATGATGTTAAATGTAGGCTGATAATTTCTGGGAGTAAGCCTGTTTAGTAATTATTTTGTCTTTAGAAATGGATGAGATAGGAGTATCTTTAACCCACCTCACATGTTCACTGGAAAGAATAGTGTTTAGCAGTATGTGGTTCCACTGATTATCAGACCAATAATCTCTGACTAGACAATTAGTGTTGGGATTGGGGGTGAGGCACTCAAGTTTCTCTCCATTGCTGACCCAATTATCTAACCAAAAGTTGATATGCCCATCTCCCAGCTCCCAAAGGAAGAGTTCCTCAGCTTTATTTCTAATTTTCAGCAGTTTTGTCCATAGTTTGGAATCCTCCATCCTGTTGGATATCAAAGTAGGGTGCAAAAATCTGCAGTATTTCCTTTTTAGAAATCTTGCCCAAAGACTATCCTGGGACCTGAATCTGATCCATAATTTGCAAAGAATTATGAAATCCAGGTGTTGGAAGTTTTTGAAGCCCAGCCCACCAGCTTGCAAAGGTTTACATAATTTTTGCTAAGGGAGCTAGTGAAATTGCTTTCTTTGACCAGACTAGAGAAATTTATTGAAGATCCTTCCAATAGAGTCTTGAGTGCCCTTTTTCTTGGAGAACATTTGTAGGACATAAAAAGGCATTGCAGTGAGAATACTCCTTAAAACAGTGATCCTCCCACCATTAGAGAGGAAAGAGTTAGTCCAATGTTCAAGTTGTTCTTTGATCTGATCAATGACATCCTGGAAATATATTTGTCTAGTTCTGCCTTTGAGCTGATGTATTCCAAGGTATTTAATAGGGAGGTTGGCATAGCTAAATCCAGTGTATTCAGAGATCCATTGCTTGAGCTGAGGAGTGGAGTCCTTATAGAAAATAAATTGACATTTTTCTTTGTTAAGTGCCATACCTGAAGTATGCTGAAAGTGAAGAATGCATTTATATACCCTCCTGACAGAATTGTTGGCAGCATTGCAGAAAATAATTAAGTCATCAACATAAGTTAAATGGCTTATACACAAGGGGTCTCTCTGCTTGATCCCCCTGGTAGCATTGAAGAAGTCATGACACTTGCCATTGATTAGAATTGAATGTGCATTGCATTTAAGCCATTTGTGTATCAAATTTATAAATCCTTCATTGAATCCTCTAGCAGAAAGAGTATCAAAGATGAATTCTTAGTTAATGGTATCATAGGCTTTGCTTATGTCCAGTTTGAAAATGACATTTCCTCCTCTACAAATTCTGTCAAGATCTAAAAGGAGTTCCTGGGCAGGTAGGATGTTGTCAGTAATATTACTCCCTTTAATAAAAGCCACTTGGTTGTCACTAATGTGATGATGAAGATGGGGTTGCAGCCTAAACACAATGATTTTGCTGATTATTTTGGAGAACACATTGGTTAGGCTGATTGGCCTGTAATCCCCCCAAGTTTTCCTGTTTTGGTTCTTTGGTATCAGAGTGATGGTAGAGGCACTGAAATATTTATGGGGGTCCACACCAAGAAAGAAATTTTGGACAGCAAGCATAATGTCTTGTTTAGTCCTATCCCATGTGGCTTTATAGAAAGTAGAAGTATAGCCATTAGGCCCAGCAGTTTTGAGACCATCAATGGAATCTAAGGCTTGTTTTATCTCATCTTCCAAAGGGGTACTAGTGAGATTTAAATATTGAACATATTGCTGACAATTAATGAACATCTCAGCTTCAATTGGGCTTCTAAAATCCAGCTTATTGGTGAACAACTTTGGGAAATGTTGGATTGCATCATAAGCTATATCTTCTGCATTGGTTAACTTCCTGCCATTGATATTGGTTATGTTTAAGATCATGTTACACTTCCTTCTATGATTGATACAAGCATGATAGTATCTAGTATTTCTATCACCATCAGTGAATTTAGTGACAACAGCTTTTTGTTTCAAGAAAAATTCATAGTAGCTGATTTGTGCAAGGAGTCTCTCATTGGCATGGTGAACCTCATATTCAGAGTTCATCCCCATTTGTAAGCCTTCCTCCAAACTATGAACTTCTTTTTGGATGGCCTCCAGCTATTCATTGACATTACCAAATCTTTCCCAATTCCATTTTTTCAGTTGAGAGGCTAAGTTCTTTGGTTTTAACCATAATCTGATCCAGGGGTTTGCATTCAGGTTGGAATTCCAATTGTTTTTCACGGAATTCCAATTGTTTTTTGTTTTTCACTTCCTTAATGAAATTAGGATGTAGAGTCCACATATTCTAAAATCTGAAAGGTGTATGAGTTGGTCTAGTAGTGTTCTGTATGGAGCAAAGGATAGGTCTGCGATCAGATCCAGCCATTGCAAGGTGAGTGACAAAAGAGAATGGGAAGGTTTGAAACCATAAGGAGTTGTCAAGCAATCTATCCAATCTTTCCCACAAAGTGCCTCTTCTCCAAGTGAACTTTGGACCTTAAAAGCCTAGATCAATAGACCAGCATCACTGATGAAGTCATTGAATTTGGCTATTAGAGAAATTAAAGGGGATTTACCCCCTCTTTTTTCAGTTGGAGAAGTGATACAATTGAAGTCACCCCCCAAAATCCAGAAAGAGTCAATATTTTGTCCAAAAGTCATCAACTCATGCCACTATTCTTGTTGGTATCTAGGAAGGCTGCTAGCATAGATGAATGATGCAAATCCCACCTGTGCTCCAATAGCAAACTGGATGTGAAGAAACTGATGATGGTTAACAAGTAAACTACACTGAATTTTAGGTCTGACAAAGAGCCAGATTTTAATAGTGGAATTAGCATAAAAAGTAAACTTGGAAAACTTGTTGATGATGTTTTGAGGATATTTGGTGACCATAGGTTCAAGAATTGCAAAGCACCAAATCTTGTGTAGTCTGATGAGATGTCTTAATCTCAAAAGAGAGGAGGGGTGAGCCACTCCTCTAATGTTCCAACACAAAATATTAATCATGGGATCCTTAGCATTCCAAAGAGGAATACTAATCACTGATAGGTGAGAGTTGAATGGAAGGTTGAGACCTTGACCTAGTTCTACCTCTATTATATGTAGAGGTAGAGCCGGAATGAGTCTTAGCCTTTCCATCCTTCTTAGGAGAGTTTGTTCCTTGTAGAAGTTGTTGCACCTCAGAAGTCTGCTTTTTCTTTTTCCCGGTTTTTTGAATTTGCCAATCCTCTTCCAAAGCCTGTTGCAAATCAATGACATCAGCCTCTGTAATGCTAGGAGTAGCCTCATTGATTAGGGAACTTTTCATCGCATTCTTTTTTCTTATTTTCTGACTTTGTAGCAGCAACTTCATTAATTCTAGTGTCAGCCTCAGTGATCAAGGGATTTTTCAGAGCACATTTCCCTTTTCCAGCAAGTGTGGGGGAAGGAGGGGTAATAATACTGACTTCATTAGGTTCTGCCCTCACCACACAACCTGGAGAAGTTTCCAAGTTGTTTTGGGGTTCTGATAATTCCCCCAATGGATCACCAGAGGGGAAAGTGGCAAGAGGATTTGTGTTCTTAACAAAAAGAGTTTTACTGGTTTTCCTGACAGCATCCCTGTGATTAAATGTAGTGATATTATTGTTTTGTTCCTGATTAGAAACTTGACTAGCTACCCTTGGATTCATAGAGAGTTTTTTAGTAGGGGGTGGAGCCTATAGCATTTTTCAGTAGTGTGGCCAAACATTTTACAGTGTTGGCAGTAAAAGGCCTCTGCATCAGAACCCCTCTGCATCAGAACCAATCCATATCCTTTTATCTCAGGGAGGGTTATGTCTCTTTCCACCTGAATTCTAGCAAAAGCAGGTCTTGCCTTATTGAAAGTAGGAGCATCAACCTTGAGGTGAGTACCTAGTGCTCTCCCTATATTAAAAAGTACATTAAGATTGAAGTAAGGTAATAGAAGACCAGGTAGCTTAAACCAAACTGGGACCACAGGAGGCTCCTTAGTTGGGTCAAAATATCTAGTCCATTTCTGGATTTTCATTATAACGCCTGGTATAGAAACAACTTGTTTAGCAAATAGCCTAGCATAATCTTCTTCCATTGAGAGTTGGATAAGAAGATGTCTGCCATCTATAAAACCAAGCTTCCATTGTCCAATGAAATTTAGAGAATCAAAGAAGCTTCTAACAAGGTCCATTTTGGGATGACCCAACTGGAATTTTCCAATAAGAGTGAATCTAACTTCTTCATTAAGTGAAGCAATTTCAACTGTAGAGAAGTAGACTGCAGTTTCTCCATCTTTGAAGCCAAGGGGGGAAGCCCAAGGGCAAATCCCTTTGCAAGCAGCAACATTAT
>NW_018219449.1:987-38309 GCF_001263595.1 Phalaenopsis equestris | reverse complement strand
AAATTTGTAGGATCTTGGAGAGTGTCATTAGCTCTTCCCATAATCCCTGCATAAGTAGCCTTAGTCCAACTGGAATCAGTGTGAACATCAATGAGGGTGGCCATAACACCAGCCAAAAAGAAAAACCCAGAAACTTTTTAGAAGAGAAAAAGAAAGCAGGACAGAAATCAGGAGGCCAGCAGAAAAACCAGAGAAGAGGAACACCAGCACAATGGAACAGTAAAACAGAAGGGAGAAAAGAGAGTAGCGAAAGCCAAGAGGAGAAGACCACAAGGAAGACTCCCAAACCAGTGACAAGCCCAGCACAACACATTACCAGCACCCACAGAGACCACCAGCAGCTTCATCTCCCCAGAAACCCTAGCAGAGCAAGCTCGCCAGCCGCCAGCTCCATTATATATATATATATATATACATCTTTAAATGGAGTAGACAAATAAAATCCAAATTGCAAAATTTTATGAATAGTTTTATCATTTCCAAAATGACATCCAAATTCAGAATCATGACATTTTTGGATAATTTTCTGACTTTATT
This sequence comes from Phalaenopsis equestris, assembly GCF_001263595.1. Classification (NCBI taxonomy): domain Eukaryota; kingdom Viridiplantae; phylum Streptophyta; class Magnoliopsida; order Asparagales; family Orchidaceae; genus Phalaenopsis; species Phalaenopsis equestris. Next base: position 37,772 of record NW_018219449.1, on the reverse strand, counting down.
TGTAAGACACACATCGTTTCATTACTAAATCTTGCATTGTTTATATAAATATAGGTCATCCCAAAAATAAGATTTTGCATCATGAATGAATTTCTTTTTTTGTTGTTTTGTTAGTCCATATGGTAAAATACCACTAATAATATAATTTACAATATTAGCATACCAAGATATTTCCAATCCTTTTACAGCATAAACTTGTTCATAAAAAAAGTTTCATTAATTTCCTTTTTCATGTCAAGTATTTCTTCATGTTCTAACTTAGATAGATGATAAAAAATTTGATTATCAGTCCATTTCATATCAACTACTACAAAATCAAACTCTTGCATCATATGTATCCATATAATTAATCTTGGTTTTGCATCATTCTTTGCATCAAATATTTAATAGCCGAATGGTCAGTATGCACAACACATTTAGCTCTAAACGGATATGATATAAACTTATCACAAACATAAAAAAATGACTAATAACTCTCTTTCAGTGGTGATATAATTAATCTGAGAATCATTCAGAGTTTTACTAGCATATTATATTATTTTAAAAATTTTATCATATCTCTGCCCTAAAACAACTCCAATTGCATAATCACTAACATTACATATTAATTCAAAATGTTTCTCCCAATCATGTAAAATAATTATAAGAGCAGTGATCAATTTTTTCCTTTAAAGTTTCAAAGGCTTTAAGACAATCTTGATTAAAATTAAATTTTGTATCATTTTCCAGAAGTTGCTATAAAAGTTTAGTAATTTTTAAAAAATCTTTAATATATTGCCAGTAAAATTATATATGTATGTATATATATATATATATATATAGCTTTTTGAAAAATATGAAATCAAACTGATCCCATATCTCTTATAGCTCAAATGAAAGAGCACTACACCACAAGCTATGTTCCTATCCTGAAAGATAAACACAAAACTTGGGGGTAAGCCTCGATCAAATAAATTAAGAAATATATGTCATCTGTTTGGTCTGCAAAACCATTTTATTATAAACTGACAAGTTCCCCTCTTTAATATGAAAAATTAATTAGGGTTTATATGAAGTTGGGTTCTTGAAATTTTCCTATAAAGGCAAGCCCTTATAGTTAATTACATCTTAGATAACCGATGTTAACTAAGAAAACTCTCGATAAAAATCAGGGGACATTGTCTTCAAAGAGGTCAAAAGAATAGGATTTTTCAGTGAGATCAGACAAAGAGGTGTGAAAGAAAGAGGTGTGAAAGGTGAAGGTGTGAAAGGTGAATGGTTCAAATTTGGAACATTTATTTTGGAATCCAAAGAAAGAAGAACTAGGGGATGTCACAGATTCTTAGGAGAACCTCGGTCACTTCCCAAGCTATCCTACGATTTGGTTTCAATTTAGAGGAGAAATATATAAATGTTTCATCCTATGAATTTTATTAATTAAGGCTTTCATTTTTGTGAACAATCACACAATTAGCTTGGAAGATATGAGGATCTAGGTTGTGACGGACGACAACCTCGAAATCCTAAAACAGGTTAGGGCTTAAATTGTATAACAGGGCTATACAAAGGTCTAAATATAAGGGTGAGAATTTATTTCACACTTGGTAGACAAACTCCAAATCCTATGCTTTGTTTTTTAATTCTAAAGTATGGTTTAGCTGTTGTAGACATGTTTTGTTGTTGAAGATGGTCGTGCTACCCACATTGTAGCTCCAAACTCCTCATCGTGATGAGTTTTATTATTCGAATGTGTCAAGTCATGATGTCAAATCAAATGTTTCCTAAGGTCATGGTTATTTAAATATTATGGGGGATGTTAAAGTTGATTAGAGTGACACCAGTTATGATCCTACAGTTCCCTCGTTCCGACACCACAATTTTCTTTAAGACTCACTTAGTCCAAATAAATTTACTAAACTCAACTTCATGAGTTTCATACTTTCATTTAGATCATGGGAAATCTCGTTAGCAACCATAGGTTACCTCCTCCGAGGGATTCTCAATTATCCTATAGAGACATAAAAATTTAGTTGCAATTTTTGTTTTATTTTGTTCTGTTTGTGATTAAATTTTTGTTCTGTTTGTGATTAAATCTGTTTGTGATTAAATTTTGAGTTATCTTACATTTTGACTATTGTGGTGGTGAATTTTATCTTGTTTAATTTTTTTTTTAGTTTTTGTTTTGACATGCAGGGTGACTTTAAGCATACAAACAAGAAACAAGAGGTACAAAAAAGTAAATGTAATAACTTAAAAGTGTACCTGTCGATTCTGTACCTGTCGGTGTACCTGTCGATTCTTCTCACTCCTCCACCTGAAAGGTTAGCTTTGGCAATATGTATATAATTTTTGCAAGAACTCAAATTGCAGGAGTAGATGAAGGTATAGCTGTCAAACCCCAAGTTATGACTTTATTTAGTCTTGGAAGTTCTTAGTGGATGATTTTAGAATAAAATATAGCAAGTTCAATTTGCCCTTCAAAATTTTCAAGAGATTTGAAAGTGCTCTGAGCATGACCATGAACCACTTTGAAGATTTCTTGAAATATTTTGAGTTCATTTTATACTTGTTGTATCATTTTATTAATCATCTAAGGTTAAGTTAAGGTTATCCCATTGCTCAAGGAAAATTGATGTTTTATTTATCCCAAGGCTAGGACACTCCATTAATCAATTGATATTCATTTAAGAGTTATGTGGGTGGGTGCCCCTAAGGAAAATTTTAAGCAAGTAAGAGTTTTTGTGCCTAAAGTTAAAGATGGGATTGTAGTGTAAGGAATTGTTGATCATTAATCATGTTATCTTCTAAATCCAATCAAATGAGTTCAAATGTCAAGCCTAGGTCACTACCAAGCCCTGAACAATGACAATAGGTGAAATGGTAACTTAGTAAAATTTTGATTTAAATGACATGAATTTTTATTGAAAGATCACATTTTCATCAATTATGAGCTTAAAATTAATTAAATGTCATCTTCCTAACTTGAACCCATCACTTGAGAATCATTTAATTTTGATTGACTTCCAAGTCATGATAATTAAGGAAATTACAATTTTGTTCTTAAGGTGGCAAGTGAGTTCCTACCTTTTAATCCCATTGTAATTCAATCATCCAAACAGGTTCATTAGAATCAAAATTACCCATTTCCCTTCAATTAATCCTAAATTTAATTAAGGCACCAAAACCTAAAGTTACCCTTCTGCCTTTGGAGCTCTTCACCTCATAACTCATTAATCAAAATTCAAATGACTTTGAGAATTTAGAATGTCCTATCCCTGGGTCAATTAAGACATGAGAGGAGAAAATGTGGGTTTCGCTTTTTTCAAAATTTTAATTTAATTTAAATAATTATTTAAATTTAAAAGGGAGCATTTTCTAAGTTGAATTTTATTAACTATCCAAAATAAAGTTTTTATTCATGACAAACTACTAGAGGTCCTTAGGTCAGAGAAACTCTTAGACAAAATTCAATCATTTTTTGAATAAAATCACTTTCATTATTATTTAGTTATGAATCAATTTTAATAATTTAATTAAATATAAAATAATATTTTAATTATAAAAAATGTTTTTATTTATTAAACCTTTTTGAGTTTAGAGATCTTGGAGAAATAAATTTGGTATTTTTATGATTTCTTTTAATTTATTTATTATAATTATTTTAATGGTAAAATAAGAAAAATTCATTTTTAAGCCTTTTTTTAAAAAAAATATTTTAAACTTAGAAAAATTTGAAAAAATATCCTAATAAGATTTAAGTGATCAGGGAACAATTAACCACACTTTGAAATATTTTTGCATTTTTGAAATTTTTAACTATTTTTAAATATTTTTAATTTGAAATATAGCTAAAAAATCAAGTATTTTATCAAAAATAACTTTTATTTTTCCTAAGTGTTCCTGATCATAAGGAACTCAGAAAACCACTTTTAATAATTTTACCAAGTGCATTTAATTTAATATAATTATTTCTATACAAAAATATAAGGTTTCTTAGAAAATCAACTTTAGTGCTCAAACTTAGTCAAATATTTTTTAAATTTTTACAATGGGTAAACAGTATTTTTTTACACAATGTGAAATTGATTTTGTTAATTTTTTGTTTAGTATTTAATTTGCATAAATTAGTACAAGATATATGCACTTAAGAAAATATAGAAATTTACAAAATTATTCAAGCCATCTTGATATTTTTCCAAAGCTTCCCTAACCATAAAAAACCTACTAAAATTTCACATAATTTTTCAAGAGATATTTTAATTTATATAATTAAAATAAGCCAAAATTGTCATCTTAGACTAAAAATTAGGGTTAGAGACACAGAGATGTCCTCTGACCTTCGAAAAATCAGAGGACATAACCTCTATCATAAGGAATGAATCCTAAAAATTTCAAGCCATGGTGAGCAATGCTTGATCATAATGAATTGAAATACTCCAGAGAGTATTAAATTCATTAAAAATCATAGAGTTGTCAAATTATTTTTATTTTTAGTCCATGTTATTTTCCTCTCTTCACTAAGTAAGACGATATTTTTATTTTATTATTATAAATTTTTTTAGAGAAAGATATGAATTTTTAAAGTTCTGGTATTTATAAAAATAAAATAAATCTAGATTTTTCTATTTAAATGTGCGGCGCTGACTGGATCATAGAGAGCTATGAAAGGCCACAAGGTGCTCCACTATTCGACACTGCCAGCCATCTCAGCTGCCATGAGTCCTATCTTTCCGCTCCAAGGCTTTGTCTGGCTTGATCTCATACGTCCATCCAATACATGCGTGATCGGACGACATCCGTTCATCGCCCCCAAGTGACCTAACCTGAGAACTATTCACACTAAAACCTTACGATCTTCATCTAGACTCAACCAAATTGCATGATATTTGTTCATAAACATTCATATACTCAAGAAGAACATATATATGGCTTATACGTTATGAAATACTGTAAATACATATGGAGAATCCATTTAAGCTTGGTTTAGGGTTGAATTTCAATACCTTTGTCTTAGAGGGGATGCCTCAAACAAATGGTTGTGGCAGCTTTAATTGGGTCCAACAAACCTCTAGATGAAGTCCTATGCCCTGGTGAATTGTCTAGGTATGATTTTGATAAAGCTTGATTTCAGGTGTTGGTCTAGACCTATGTTAGAGGCTCTCTATGATGGGGCTTTTGTAGGGAATCAGCTTCTCTCACTTAAGGGATGGTGTGAGCACAATTAATTGAAGTTTGGTTCACTATGGAGCTGTGGAGAAATCTGTCTTGTTTTTAGAGTAAATTTTAATGAATAAATTGGCTCTGTAGAGTGGCTATGGGTGGCTGTTAGAAAGGGGGATTGAACTTAGGAAGGTTTGGAGAGGCTCTGGTCAGATTTTGGTGGAGTTTCCCCAGGTTTTCAAGCTTTCTCCTAATTGGCCGTGGAGGGGTCAATTTAAAGCCATGGTTGCCTGGTGGAGCTCAAAGCTGAGGGTTGGGTGCTAAAGCATTCTAAGGTGGAGGGAAGAAATGCTCAAGCATCTAATTGGAGTGAGCCAACTCAGGGATGTTTAATTTTAAGTTTTGTCCATTTGGGGCTCTCTTAGGATGGTTGTTTCCAGTGGATAAGGTGGTGGCTAGCTAGGGTTTAGTCACTTCCTGGATCAGAAAGGTCATGGGGTGGCTAATGATTATTAGCCCTAATGGTATTGCATGATGAAGAAGATATTTTATGTTTAGGCCAAAAATGGGTAAAATACCTTAAATCAAGGGACCATTGGTGCATAGCTCACCTAGGGTGGGCTAGGTGGCTATAGCCCAGTCACTAGGATCCATTTGGTGGTTGTGGTGTCATTAATTTGGTCACTTAGGCATGACATAGTAAATTTTCGTGCATGGGTTCAATTCGGGTTTAAATGGCTTGAAGTTGGGTTTGGGTTGGGATATAAAAGACATTGGACTCAATGGATTGAGGAATTTGGTGTGGATGATTGCCACAAAGTGTTTAGAAAATATTTGGAGTGATTTTGAGTTGTTTTGGTGGGTCAATTTGAAGGAATTTTGGGCATTTGGTTAATTTAGGGAAGTTTGGTTAGACTTAGGCTTAGGTTAGGCTAGAGCTGGGCTAAATCCAAATTTATGGTTCAAAATAGTCTATGGAGATGTGATGAAGAGTTTTTAACATTAATTGGGTGCCAATTTTTGGGTTAGGACATTCAATTTGGTGGAATTCGGGCCCATGGCTAAATTGGGGCAAAATTGGGGATTTTCAATTTGTGTTGAAATTGAGTGAATTTGAAGCTTGACCATGGTATATTGAGGGTTACATTTGGTGTGTGGTGTTGTTTCAAAGAGTTTATGATGCATAGTTGGGGAAATTGGAAGGATTTGGGGGTTCGGTTAAGTGGGATTTTGGTTCTACGCCAAATTGGGCTTTTTAATTTGGGTTGAAATTGGACTCAAATGTGGGTCAATTGGTCCTGGATTTGGTTTAAATTAGGTTTGATCATGATGAATTTGAGTTTAGAATTGAAATTGGAGAATATTGAGATAAAATTAGTGGACATTTGGTGTGAATTGAGGTAGTTGGGCCTTTAAAGGCAATATGGGGCTTTTGGTCAAAGTTGGTCAAATTAGGTTCAATTGAAGGGTCCAAATTAGTTTTGGTAACATTTGGGATGATTTTGAGGGTTTCGCGAAAGTTTGAGCCACCAAGGGTATTTTTGTAATTTTGGAAAATATAGTTGTATTTTGGCAATTTTGGTAATTTTGAAACATTTTGAGCAATTTGCATTGTTTTAAATGTTTTGAGATGATTTTTGGACAAATTTGAGTAGTTTGGGTAGTTTCGAGAATTTTGGTCAAATTTAAGGTTTGGGGGTGTTTTGGGTAAATTGGGTAAATTTGAGGGCAAAAGGCTAAATTTGATATTTTGGACAAAGTGAGGTGCCAACCATCCTATTTGAGCTATGGACCAATGGAATCCTACACTTTGGGTCCTTTATGTTCTGATCTGGGCTAGACCTTAGCCTAGGGCTAGTGGGTCTAGGGGACCATCTACATGAGTCTCCCATATTGACCCTACCTACTAAGTGCTAGAGCTTGGGACAAATAAGTGGAACTAGTTAAGCAAAAAAGAGTTTAGAATTTCTAATGGTGAGGGTTTCTTTTCTAGTCATCTAGGAATATTCAACAAGAAAGTCCTATGACTAGACCTTAGACTATTAAAAAGGAGAAAGCTAGATCTCAACCAAAAGTGAGGTCAACATCCAAATTAAACCTCATGACAAACACCATCAAAATACCTCATAAAATCCAAAAATACTTTCTCATGCAATTTGGTCAAGCCAAGGAAAAGCCATGATAGGTGAGCCATATGAGCCACTTTGCCACCTCACCAAGCTATTAATGACAAAAGGAGGAGCCACTTTCAAGCTCACTTAAAAAGGTTTATCCAATGGATGGAGACCTCTCCACACCATTACAGCTGGCTCACCTGACTTTGGCCAACCATGTGGAGTCACCCAAGTCCATTCAAATGAGGCTAGACCCATAGTTGGCCCGACCTAGCCCAAAGCCCTTTCAACTTCACTTAATCACCCTTATCAATGTATCAACCCAATTGGCTGCACATTAGCCCACCACTAATCATCCTCAGTGGGATGGTGACCAGAGCCTGGTCGACCGACCACCTTAGCTGCCAAAAGTCCCAAACCCAATAGCTTTATCTAGGCTAAAACTCAAAATTCAACCCATTCAGGTGGCTCCAATCCATGTGGCCATTATAGCCTTTCTGCACTTCACCTAGGTAGCATCCCAGCCACCTCAGCCTAGCCTGAGAGCCACAATGGCCCCTTCTATTTAAATGCCCCTTCATGACCAAGAGGGGAGTTATTGAAATTCCTTGGGGATACCCTAGCAAGATGTTCCTAGAGTTTCTTCAAGACCTCTTGAGTTCAACAGAACCATCTTACAACCGTCAAACCCACTGGCTGAGCTCAATTTTTTAACTAAAAAATTAGCCCGAACCAGAACATAATCCCCCACAGCTCCACAGTGCACAAAAGTCAAATTAATTGCACCCACACCATCCCCTGAGTTAAAGAAGAAGATCCCCCATAAAAGCCTCATCACCAAACCACCCTAGCATAGACTTTGATCAACACCCAAAATCAACCTCGAGCGAATTCGGGTCTAGGCAATTCACCAAGCCCCAAGGCTTAACCTAGGATCTCTTTGGACCCAACTCAAGCTTTTAAAAGCACCCAATCGAGGCCGCACCACTTGGACAAAGGTGTGGAACTCTCCCTTTAAATTGAGCCTATTTTAATTCTTCATGCTCATAGACTCAATTTAAGACTTGATTAACCATATGAATGTGTTCTCCTAGTCTAGACGCGTCTATATGAACAAACCCAAAGAGATTTGGTTGAGTCTCAAGAAAGATATTAAGGTTTTCGTATGGATGGCTTACGGGATAGGTCGGTTGGGGATGATGAACGGATGACATCCAATCGCTCGTGTATCAGATGGACTGATGAGATCATGTTGGACGAGTTAATGGAACAAAAAATTGGGTTGACTAGGCAGCTAAGTGGCTGGCGACATCAAATAGCAGAGTGCCGCGTGGAGACTATGGAGTTGATGAGGATAAGGTGGCGTCTCGTGTTTAAGTAGAAAAATTTGAATTTTTGAATTTATTTAAATCCTAGAACTTCAAAAATCCATATCTTTGCATATAAAAATCATAAAAATAAATTAAAAATATCCACTTGCTCAGTGAATAGAGGAGAATAATGTGGGCCAAAAATAAAAATTACTTGTACACATTTTTATTTTTAATTAATTAAATACTCTCTGTAGTATTTTAATTCATTATGGCTAAGCAATGCTCACCATAGCTTGAAATTTTTAGGGTTTATTCCTCATGACAGAGGCTATATTCTCTGATTTTTTCAAGGTCAGAGGACATCTCTGTGCTTCTATCACCAATTTTTAAGCTAAGATGGCTATTTTGGCTTAAATTAATTCATAGATTAAAATACCACTTGGAAAATTATGAGATAAATTTTAGTAGGTTTCTTGTGGTCAGAGAACCTTAGGAAAAAAATTATGATGGTTTGAATAATTTTGTACATTTTTGTATTTAAATAAGTGTGTCTATCTTGTACTAATTTATGTAAATTAAATATTAATAAAATTTGACAAAATCAATTCCACACTGCATAAAAAATCATGTTAACCTACTGTAAAAATTTAAAAATTACTTGATTACGTTTAAGCACTAAAGTTAATCTTTTGTGAAAAATTATAAAAAGTGAAAAGTAATTTTCTAAGTTCCTTGTGATCAAGAGCACTTAAGAAAAATAAAAGTTATTTTTGATAAAATACTAAATTTTTTATCTACATTTTAAATTAAAAATAGTTAAAAATAGTTAAAAATTTCAAAAACACAAAAATATTTCAAAATGTGTCTAATTGCTTTTTAATCACTTAAGACTCATTAAGATTTTTTTTTTCTTAATTTCTCTAAGTTAAAAATTAAATTTTTAAAGGCTTAAAATGTAATTTTCTTATTTTCTCTTTAAAAATAACTATAATGAGTAAATTAAAATTCATAAAAATATAAAAATTATTTTCTACGAGTTCTTTGAGCTTAGACAAGTTTGATAAAAATATAAAAATAATTTTTTGTAATTAAATTATATTTTATAAATAATTAAAATTTTCTTTTGAAGTTACAAAATAATTAAATAATAATTAAAAATTGATTTAGAAAATCATGATATTTTGCCTAAGTGTAATCTCTGACCTAAATGAACCTCTAATAATTTTTCCATAAAAAAAACTTTATTGTGATAATTTAAATAAATTAATTTTGAAAATCATATTTTTTAGCTCTAAATAATTATTTAAATTAAATAAAAAAATTTGAAAAAAAGCACATTTTCTGCTTTGATATTTAAGCAAGAACTTTTAGGATAGCCAAAAAACTTAAACCAAAACCAAAACCAAAATTCAGAAATCAAAACAAGATAAAATTCACCGACACTATAGTCAAAATATAAGACAACTCAAAATTTAACCACAAACAAAACAATAAAACAAAAATTATATCTAAATTAAAACGTCCTTATCGGATGATTGTGAATCCCTTGGAGGAGGTAACCTACGATTTCTAATGAGATTTTTCACAGTCTAAATGAAAGTATGGAACTCATTAAGTTGAGTTTAGTGAATTCATTTGGACTAAGTGAATTCGAAGAAAATGGTGGTTCCAGAACGAGTGAACCATGGGATCCTAACCAGTGTCGCTCTAATCAACTTTAACATCCCCCATGATATCGAAATAACCATGACCTTAGGAAATATTTAATTTGACATCAGGACTTGATGCATTAGAAAACTTAAACTCACTACGATGAGGAGCTTGGAGCTAACTCTATGGATAACCTTCTACAATAGCATATCATTTTCTAGAATTAAACAACAAACCATAGGATTTTGAGGTTGTCCGCCTTGTGCGACATAAATCCTCAATTTATCTTTAGGCCTTCGTATGGCTCTGCTATACAATATAAGCCCAAACTCATTTTAGGATTCTGAGGTTATCATTCGTCACGACCAAAATCCTCACATCTTTCAGTCTATTTGTATGATCGTTTAACACGAATGTAAGCCCTAATTACTAAAATTGGCAAGATGAAACACTTAATTCCTTCTCGAAATTGAAGTCAAAGCATAGGATAGCTTGTGAAGTCACTGAGGTTCTCCTCAGGATCCATGACAACCCCTGGTTCGTTTTCCTTTGGACTCCAAAAATAAATGTTCCAAATTTGAGTCATTCCCATTTCACACCTCTTTGTCCGATCTTTTTGAAAAGTCCTACCCTTTGAAATTCTTGAATACAATATCCCTTATTTTTTATGGAGAGTTTTCTTAGGTGACTTTGGTTATCTAAGATGTAATTAACTATAAGGGCTTGCCTTTATAGGAAACGTTCAAGAACCTAGCTTAATGTAAACCCTATTTAATTTTTTGTATTAAATAGAAAAACTTCTCGGTCAATATAAAAAAGGTTTTTTGCAGACTTAAACAGATCTCATAAATTTTTTAGTTTATTTAGTCAAGTCCTTACCAGTAAGTAGTGTGTCTACCCTTCAGGATAGATGCATTGCTTGTGGTATTAAGCTCGCTTATTTAAACTACTTAGGATATGAGATCAATCCAGTCTTATATTTTAAAATTTAAAATACTACTTTTTCTCAAATTATATATATAAATTAAATTTTACCAGGCGTCGGGATATCCATTCCAGCAACCGACAATTTTGAATTTGGAGATCGAAACATCCATTAAGACTTCTAGCCTTTTTTAATTAAATCATTAAAAATTGATATCATACATGTTTGAAATATTACAGGTGCATTACATTAATGATAGAGCATTCATTAAAAGGCAAAAGTACCATAAGGACTAGTAAATGATGTCTTTTTTTATCCTCTTGAGCAATTGGTATTTGATGATAGCCGGTATATCCATCTAAAATGCAAAAATATCTACACTCAACTAGTCTATCCAACATATGGACCAAAAAGAGTAAGGGAAAGTGATCTTTACTGGTGGAATAATTTAATTCTCTATAATCTATGCCGATTTACCACCCAGTTACTTGACTTGTTGGTATTAATTCATTATTCTCATTTGTCACTATAGTCACACCTCCTTTCTTTGGAACACAGTGAATTGGGCTCATACAAGCACTATCTAAATTAGAATATATTATTTCTGCATCTAACCATTTTAAAATCTCTTTCTTAACAGCTTCTTTCATCATCAGGTTTTATCACCCTTGAGGATCAGCTTTTGGTTCATGTTGATCTTCCAATAAAATTCCGTGCATACATTTGAAGGACTGATTCCTTTAATATCAGCTAATGTCCAACCAAAAGCTATCCTATTATTTACCCTCTTCCGAGTGCATAAAAAATATTGGCTAACCTAAAGTTAAATTTCTAAATCTTATGTTATGCTGGGTAGGTTCTAGCTTGTCACTCTAAGTTACTTATTGTGCCCTCTCCTTAGGACTAACTGATCCTTATGTTCCAAACTCTAGATCAAATTGGTTAAGTTATAGTGTGTAACCCTTGAATAATCAAATTAAACACATTAAAATTTATCTCCCTATCTATTGGCACTAACCAATGGGTTATCTTATCACCCACCAGATTAATGTGATTCTTACTAGTTGAGAAATATGTAACCCTCCTGGATCATTATGGATTCACAAAAAGTTTTAACGTAATAATTGGCCAGTTTGATTATGTAAATTTAATATAAAGTAATGAATCATCACATGTATGGAATAAGAGAAGTCTTAAACAATTCTAATCCTACACATGATTAATTCTTATTGCAAAGAGAAAGAGTAAGAAAATCTACATGCTAAGCATGAAAAAAACACATCGATTCTTCATTCCAAATGACATTGAAATCATACAACTATATTGTAATAATTCAAAGTAAATAGAAAAATGAGTCCAAAATTTATCTTTACATAAGATTTATGCCCTCCTTGCACAGCAAATATTAATCCCTAACACTTCTCTCTAAAGTCCCAAAAGTCAGCAAGACTCCAAAAGACACTTTCCCCCTACAGACACACACACTCTCAAACACCCTTGCCTTTCTCACACTCCAAGACTCATAAAGACTATAAATGACCCCCCCTCCTTTGAAGAGACATCAAGCCTTATTTAATATAACTCTCAAAAGCCCTAAGAGTCTCTTCAGATACCCCTTCAAAATTTGTCCAAATATATTGATATTTGAGAAAATATGATTCTGGCGCTTGGCACCTAACTGTGGCAACTTGGTGCTAGCATTCTAGAAGCCCTATTTAACTGAGTGGCACCTAGGCACTAGAACAATGCGCCATGGCACCAAGCTCTCTATTTCATGAACAAAGTCCTAAGCGCTAGTTCACCTTTCGCTCCATTACTCCACTTGACCCCATTTTGCTCCATTTTCACTCCTTTTCTCCAAAACTACATTTTTTGTACCTAAAACCAAAACAAGCAAAATACATTTCTTTAAAGTACAATATCATTAAAAATTGGCATAAAATGTATATAAAAAATTTAACACATTTTAAGGTGTGTCAACGACATAGAGCAAAATGAAGAAAAAGAAACACCTAAGGAATCAAGAGAGGCAAGAAGTGAAAGGAAAAGTAGATTATAATGTCACATATCCCACATCCTTTATCTATAGGTGAACAAAAAAAGTTGAATTGTACTTAGAGGTAAAAATAGAATTCTTCAATAATGTTCAGAATGCACTGACGAAAGCATCACATCAAAAAAAAAAGAGTTGGAAAAACAAAATTTATTCCAAAAAAGTATGTTGCTAATTATAAAAAGCACTCAAAAACTAGTTTCGGATGCAATATTTTATATGAGTATCAATCTTCACTTCTGTCGAGACTTGCCCCACCTTAAGTAACCTCTTATAAAAAATTTCTCCCACAACTAAACTAAATCAGTCATCTCATCTGAACTAATGCCCAAAGTATTAAGGATCTCTCTTGTACATTCTATAGTTCTTGGAATGATGTAGCCAATGCCTCCTCCATTATCTCCATTTTTTTCACATGAGCCAAAAGCTCACGCACCTCATCACCTCGTAGGATCCCTAAATGAGCTAAGGAGTTCTTTTTCTCGTCTAAGTAGTGAAAAAGTGATTTGGGAGACATCTAGCACCCATTAGTTAGTTCCCTACAGGTCTGAGTAGAATTGAATGGGTAATCAATCTCACCATCCTCGCTCAAGAGTCAGCCAACCTCAAATGGAGCCTGAACAGTCACTATTGGAGTCGCAATTGTATTTTAACCTACATCTATCAGAGGCAATTCATCCTTGATTCCAGCAATATGTGTGTGTTTTGTGTGTAATTACTTATATTTTAATTCTAGAAAATGGCGCCAAAAATTTGACGACCACTGCCCTTGTATGCTTGCACCCTTAATTCCCGATTGAGTGTTATTTAACAAATAATTCTCCTTTTTTTCTCCACAATTTAATTGCACACAGTAGGAATACTATGCAAAGCATGTATGTAGCAGGAATACTATGCAAGGCATGTATGTTCAAGTAATATAGAGTTTTCTTTCAAAAACCTAGAGTATCGATCCCATGAGGAAAAGTGTTAATCACTAATGGCTTCAGTAAAAGTTGTAGTCTACAATAACTTGTCTTACCTTAAAATTTATGAAATATTTGATTTTCCTAAATTCACCACTTCACCATAAAATTAAAGTTAACTAAAGTAATTAAAAACCTAATCTATAGATGTTGGCTAAGTTTTGAAAAGTATTTATATATTCAGAATCCCTTCCCTCTTACAATGAAGATAATGGCATAAGTAATAGAAGAATTTATAGAAATATGTAATAATTTTTGTGCTAAAAAAGAACATATGTCTACCAACCCTTTTTTGAGGGTATAGATAAGCTTAATATTCTATTAGGTTTACACAAAAAATAGAGATTTAAAGGTGGTTAAAAAGCCTTACAACTTATGGTAATAAACCCATTCACGTACATCAATTGTCACCTAGAAGCTCCTAACAGAAAAGAATCATGAAGTATATTTCCTTTAAGAGTTGCATCATTGTCTGACTTCTTTGTCACAGCTAACCAGACATTTTAAGTGCACTCAAGTTATGAAGTCACCACTCTTCCGAGTCCTAGTCTCAACTTACAACAAATTTTTACATAACCTATGATCAATATGTTATGTAAATGAAGCAAGAGAGACATTACACATCACATGGAAATTAAAATGTTTTATCATAAAATATTTTTTTCTACGCATGCCACAACTTCATAACAAGAGGAAAGAGTAAGGAAAACTACTCACTAAGCATGGAGAAAACCCATGGATTATTCATTGTAAAGGACATTGAAATCATATAACTATATTGCAATAATTCAGAGCAAATACAAAAAGATTTCAATTCTTATCTTTATATAAGATTCATGTCCTCCTTGCACAGCAAATAATAATCCCTTACACTCCTCTCCAATCTCTAAAAAATAAATACAAGAAATGAAGAAATCTCTTAATTCTTCCCTTTCTCTCTTCTTCCCGACTGCCAAGAGTTGCTAAGAACTCTAAAAGACACTTCCAAACCAAAGAGGCACCAAGCACCCTACAAAAATCTATCTAAATTAAAAAAAAAATCTAGTTGATTACTGGTGCCTAGTCGCCAGCCTTCTAGAAGCATTAAATAATTGTCTTACACCTAGGCACATGTCAAAATTTTATTATTTGCTCCAATTGACTCAAAATTTCTCCATTTGACTCCAGATTGCTCCTTTTTCACTCCATTTTCTCCAATTGCTTAACATATTGTACCTATAATCAAAAACACAAAAATATAATCATTTAATATACAATATCACTAAAAATAAGTATTAAATGTATATAGAAAAATATCAAATTTTCAAGCATGTCAAAATTCCCCAAACTTAAACATTACTTGTCTTAAAGTAATACAACTACTTTTAAAAGCTTAAATAAATTGATTTATGTTAGTGGTTTTCTTTGGATGACCTAAGATTTTGTTCCAGAAATATTAAAGTCTTACCTAAAAGAAGTTCTAATAAATCAGATGATATCTAAAGTATCAAAATATCTAATCTTAAGCATAGGAATACTGATTTTCTGCCTAATTCAAACATAATTTAAAATTTTCCAAACATTGGATTCTTAGAAAAATATAAATTTTAAAATTACAAACTCTATATTGAAAAGAATTTTACTAATGCTTTTCAAAATAATTCAAGTTCAGGATTGTCCCTTAGTCTCCTTCTATGGAAAGATTCAAGAAATTTTAATTAATTAGGCCCTAATCCTCAAGCTTCTCCACCCTTTTTTTATACTTTTACCATTCTTTTATTTTTTTTATTTAGGATCTTTTTAATCCATTACTATTTTATTTAGGTGAGGATTACTACATCTAGATAGACCTTTAATAATGTTGGATTTCGCTATCCTTTTTCTAAAGTCAAAAAATCATTCTTTCTCCTTAAACTAAAATGTAGCATTAGTTTTTGAAAAATAATTTTAATAGAGTGAATTCTTCAAAAAGTATTGTCCTAAAATCCTTAATTCTTCCAAATTTCAATTTTTCCTACTATAAATTGTAAAATCATTTTCCTACTTTTTTCTACTAAATATCCTAACTTTGGTTTCATCCTTTTCATTAAAAGTTTCTACTAAGTTTTCCTATAAAATTTCTATAATTAAATTTTTAGTTTCCTTATGATAACTCCACATAACAAAAAACTTTTTTCAAAATAAATTTATTGGTGGTCTCTTTAAGGAAAAATAAAGTTTCACTTTGAAATTAATTTTTCTTCCTCCCAAAACTTGATTTTTATATATTTTAAAATCAATACAGATAAATATAGTTGGAAGAAAATTTGAAAGTCATAAATACATGCTTAAAATTATACTAAACTATAAAATAAGCATAATCATGAGTACATGCACAAAAAATAAAAGTAGACATGTATAACTTTCTAGTTTGCAAATTAATAGTGGGTTTTCTTATATATTAATAAAGCATGAATATAAAGTAAGTTTAATTACAACATAAATCCAAGTTCATTCCATAGAAACAATGATACAAACATAGTTTAAACACATAAACATATACATAGGTTCTAAACAAATAAACAAACATAAATCCTACATAAACTGTTAAGCAGATATAGACAAAAAATCATATATACTTGCAAACACGCATACACCTACAAATTAGAGCAACACATATTAATCACTACTAGGTGTCATCAGCGACACTATACTCCTCTATATTTTCATCATTTCAGACTCATTATCACTTAATAACCACATAACTATAAAACTTTACAACAACAAACAACATAAATCAATCCACAAAATAACCTTGGGTTGCATCCCATGAAGCGCTTGGTTTAACATCATTGGCATGACGTATCCAACGCTTACTTTACTTGACCCCACATCATAATTTCATTCATCTCAAGCCTATTGCTACCATGATAAAGTTTACGTCTTTGCCCATTCACTTTAAACACTAAATCACTTTTTGGATCTTTGATATCTACAACTCTAAATGGATATACTTTTGTCACAGTAAATGACCCCGACCACCCAGACTTAAGTTCTTTGGGAAATAAATCTAATCTGGTATTATGTAATAAAACATTTTATCCATGTTCAATTTTTTTTCTGAGAATCTTCTGACCATGTCAATTTTCATCTTTTTCATATAAATTTCAGCATTTTCATAAGATTCTTTTCTAATCTCTTCTTTTAACTTATATATTTTAGTCTTACTTTCAAAACTTTCTTAGAAATGGTTACTACTTAAATAATCAATTATCTCCATCTGGAAAAATTCATCATCTTTTCCCTTAGTTGGATATTTCATAAATTTTAGTACACTAAAAGTGATTTCCTGATCATAATGGTTAATTCTTCTTTTTGAACATCTATTATAACTTGTCCAATTTCAAGGAATGCTCTTCCCAAAATGATTGAAATTTCCTTATCTTACTCCATATCTAGCATAATAAAATCCACAAGAAAGATAAATTTATTCACTTTAATGAGCACATCTTCTATAATCCCCTTAGGATAAGTGATAGATCGATCAACTAACTAAATCTCTTCTAAGCCTAACTTTTAGAAAATATACTAAGACATTAGGTTAATGCTTGCCCCAAATCACATAAAGCTTTCCATACAAATCTTTCTCCGATAGCATAATGGATAGTAAAGCTTTGAGGGTCTCTGTGTTTTTTAGAAAGCTTTTTCTGAAGTATAGCGCTGCACTCCTCACTGAGTGCAACTATCTCATAATCCCTAAATTTAATTTTCCTATTTATTATATCCTTCATAAATTTCACATATTTGGTATATGTTACAAAGCTTCAGCGAATAGAATATTTATCGTTAATTTCTTAAATACTTCCAGGAACTTTGAAAAATATCTATCCAGCTTTTGTTCTCTAAGTCTTTGAGGGAATGGAGGTGGTGGTATTTTTTGATTAATTTTTTTTGGAGAAATTAGTTTTTCTAAACCCTTGGAAAATTTTTCTTCAGATTCTTCAGTCTCCTTATTTGGACTCTCAATTGCCTTTTCTTTATGAACCACATCCTTTATTTCTCTTCCACTTTTAAATTGGACAACTTTTACCTATTATTTAGTGTTTTCTTTAGGGATTATCTCAATGTTGCTAGGAAGAGTTCTTTGGGACCTATTGCTAAGTCTGTAAGCAATTTTTCTCAGTTCTTTCTCTAAATTTCATGTAGCTGCAATTTGACTTTGCAACTAGTTTCTCATATGCAATACCAATTCTTCTATAGACAACTTTTTCTCAATAATTTGTTGATTATTTTTAAAGCTTAGCATAATTTTAAGTCTGTAAGCAACTTTTTTCTCAATAATTTGTTGATTGTGATTGTGATTGTGAACTCTCCAATTTGATCCAACTTGCTCTATATTGTTGTAACCTGAGATGCAAGAATCACAATCACATCAATATCATGAACATTTGCTATCTTTTTAGGATTTACCCTTTCAGAGAGCCTTTGAAAGTTATTTGTAGCCATCTCTTCAATTAACACATATGCTTCATCAAATGATTTTGACATGAGTGATCCACCAGCAACAGCGTCAATGATAGATCTAAGGGATCCTACTAACTCATTGTAAAATGTTTGAATGATTAACCAATCGAGTAGCACATGATGAGGAAACTTCCTATGGATTTCCTTAAAACTTTCTTAAGCTTTATATACTGATTCCCCTTCATACTGACAAAATGAAGTACTATCATTTCTAAGTTTAGCAATTTTTTAAGGTGTATATTACTTAGCTAGAAATTTTGAGCTAATTCTCCCCAAGTTCTAGTAGAGTTAGGTGTTAATGAGTTTAACTACATTTTATCGTTGTCCCTTAGTGAAAAAGGAAATAACCTTAGTCTAAATACATCATTTGACACACCGTTATAATGACAAGTAGCACAAAGTTCTAGAAAAATTGCCAAGTTTAGGTTTGGATATTCTGATGTGGTTCCTCAAAAATGGTTATTCTGCACCATTTGGATAATTGTTAGTTTTAATTCAAATGTGTTAGATTTTAAGGGAGGAGTTTGTATACTTAAGTGAATTTTATCTGTCACAGGTTTGCATAATCCCTTAACAGTCTTTGTGTCAGATGAAGTCTATTTTACGCAATTTGATGATCTAAATTATTATATGACGTGTTCGTCATTTCTTCTAAATTATGAAATTATTTTTTTTTTAATTTTTCTAACAGTTCGTTCCAACTCACAATCGTAAGGTATTAAACTTGCAGATCCTGAACTATGCATAAAAAAGTAAAGGTTCATAAAATAAAGTTAAATAAAACACTCAAAAATACTTATGTGTGTGTGTGTGTATATATATATATATATATAATCTTTTCATTATTTAAAAATAATTTTTTCCATGCACTTTAACGAATAAACGAGACTACAATTTTTCAGGTCTATGTCTAATTAGATTAACTAAGAGTTTACTTATGTCAAATCAACTTGGATTCCTCGGCAACAACACCAAAAACTTGATCACAACAATATGTGTGTGCTTCGTGTGTAATTGCTTCAATTTTAATTCCAGACAACGACGCCAAAAACTGGACTCCAATTGCTCGTGTGTGCATGTGTCCTTCATTCCCGTCTGAGTCCTATTTAATAAATAATTCTATTTTTTCTCCACGATTCAATTTTGTACACTAGGGATACTACGCAAGTGCACATATCGTTCAAGTAATATAGAGCTTTCTTACAAAAACTTTGAGTAACAATCCCAAGAGGAAAGGCGTTAATTCTTAATGACTTCAGTAAAAGTTCTACTCTACAATAACTCGTCTTAGCTTGGAGTTTCTGAAGAGTTTGATTTTCTTAAGTTCACTACATTACTTTAAAATTAAAGTTAAATAAATTAAATAAAAACCTAATCTACAGAGGCTGGTTAAATTTTGGAAAGTTTTTACATAATAAAAATCTCTTCCCTCTTGTAATGAAGATAATGACATAGGCAGTAGAAAAATTTGTAGAGTTATGTAATAATTATTGTGCCAACAAAGAACATATGTCTACCTACTCTCTTTTAAGTGCAAAGATAAGCTTAATATTCTATCAGGTTTAGACAACTAGTAGAGATGCGAAGGTGGTTAAACAACCTTACAACTCATGGTAAGTAACCCATTCACTTACATCAATCATCTACTAGAAGCTCCTAATAGAAATAGATCATGAAGTATATTTCCTTTAAAATTTGCATCATCGCCTGACTAGTTCTAGTCGGACAATGCGAGTGCACGTCTGTTGTGAAGTCACCGCTCTTCCGAATCTTTGTCTCAACTTACAACAAATTTTAACATAATTTATGGCCAGTATGTTATGTCAATGAACCAACGGAGATATTACTCATCACATGGAAATTAAAATTATTCTATGATAAAACAAATATTCCTACGCATGTCACTTCTTCATAATAAAAGAAAAGATTAAGGAAAATTACTCACTAAACATGGAGAAAACACATGGATTCTTCGTTGCAAATGATATTGAAATCATACAACTATATTGCAATAATTTGAAGTTAATACAAAAAGAGTTCAAGGTTTATCTTTATAGAAGATTCGCGCCCTCCTTGCAAAGCAAATAACAATCCCTTACACTCCTCTGTAATCTCTACAAAATAAATACAAAAAATGAAGAAATCTCTCAATTCCTCCCTTTCTCTCTTCTGTCTAAGTGCTAAGAGTCACTAAGAACTCTAAAGACACATCCTAAACGAAGAGAAAGCAAGCCCCCTTCTAAAATCTGTCTAAAAAGGCTTAAAAAAAAGCAAGTTGGTTTCTGGCCCCTAGGTGCCCAACCATGGAGCCTAAGCGCCAGCCTTCTAGATTCATGAAATAACTGCCTGGCTCGTAGGGTAGTAGTCAAAATTTTTTTATTGCTCCATTTGACTCCAAATTTCCCCTTTTTTCTCCTTTTATTCCAATTGTTTAACCTATTATACATGTAATAAAAAACAATAAAATACCTTCCTTTACAATATAATATCGTTAAAAACAAACATTAAATGTATATAGAAAAATAACATATTTTCATGCATGTCAATCCTCCAAGATTATTAATTAGGCCTTTTACACCAAGAGACAATGTAAAAAAAGGACTTCATAAAAAATAAAATATAATATGTAAAATTGAAGCTCCTCATAGCAAGTAGTTGATCCAATTGAAATGTTGTAATTGACAAAACGCCCTCACCGTGAGACGTCGGAGCATCAATACATTTTGCATTGCCAATTCAATCAATGGGTCTTGTGTCATAGGAGAAAGTTTAGTTGACGATCGATGGTCTGGTTGGTGGCATAAATGTATGTCTACTTCATGTCGAGGAACAAATCTGATTACCTCACCTCATTGTTTAGTGCAATTTGTTTTCTCTTCTTAATGATGTTTTTCTTCTTCATTTCATCTTCTATGTGACACTGCTCATTCGGCCTCTTGAAGGCAATATGAAGTAGATGTTTATTGGGGTTATCACCTAAGGGATTTGA
The DNA here is from genome assembly GCF_001263595.1 of Phalaenopsis equestris. Lineage (NCBI taxonomy): Eukaryota > Viridiplantae > Streptophyta > Magnoliopsida > Asparagales > Orchidaceae > Phalaenopsis > Phalaenopsis equestris. The sequence goes on along the minus strand of NW_018219449.1, from coordinate 16,142 downwards.
CATGTTTTTCATCACAACACTCTAGAGATGACCAATTCAAGTAAGAAAGCTCGTGGAGCAAATATAGAATTGGAATAGTCCCATCATGTCTTATTCATCATAATCAAAGACACAAAAATCAATGGAATTTAATTATTGAAATATTGGTCAGTAAGAAAATCAATCTACTTTTTGCATTTTATTCTCTTACTCTTATCGTAGGGTTACTTTCAAGAAACAAGAAACCCGGGAAGCTAAAATAGGTGCATATAAAATATGTCAACGCTAATCCAGAGAAAATCAAACGCTCTGGAAGACAGGAGTAGATGAAAAAGAGCCTAATGATAGAAGAGCAAAAGACTAAGCTGTCTGATCTAGTGAAGTTATTCAAGCTGAAACTAGAAAGGCTAGACCTGACCTAGGCACGAGGAAGATAAAAGGACAACCAAATGACTGGAGCTTGAACTATCCAATAAAAAAATGAGGTAAAGAGACATTCGAGCCAACCACTTTTGAAAAGTTGATCTAAGGAAGATACAGTTTCCTAGCATCTTCAAACATCTGAGAGACATCAGCAGTCCCTCATTAGGGGTCCAAGATCGACAGTCCGACCATATCAGTTAGTTGATTCATATCAATCAAACTGAGTCAACCAAGTTGATCCCATCTAGAGTTGATCTTGCGGTCCTGAAGCTAACCTAGAAAGCAGTCAAATCATAATCTCATGAGTATATAATTTGAGAAATATCCTAACATTACAGTATTATAACCTCTCTTCTAGAAATAGGGGAATTTTCCTATGAATGAGAAACGACGCAAAGTTGTTCATTATTGCTCACTCCTTTCTCTACTTGTATTTTATTCGTTGAGTGTGATTCATCGAAAAGAAATCAAATTTCAAATATATAAAAAAATATGCAAGGGTTAGAAATGTATTATAATTTATTTAGGAATCGAGTGATATTTATGTAATTATTTGGTATTAATAATATGATGTAGATTAATTATCCATAGTTAAAATAAACGAAAAATGAATTTCAATTATTCGACCACGATTCTAATCACATGGAGACATCAATTACATATAATTATATACAATCTTAAATTTGAATTATGCACTTTTTCCTACGAAGCATGAAGGGTAATTTGCCGGCATATGAGTGAGTAATCGAATATTAGGAGTGAATCTATCTATATCCGAAATACCTTCCGAAATTGATATATACTTTCCATTCTCTTTGTCCGTATAAAACACCGTAAACTCCTCCCCTTCTCAGGAACTTCCTCTCTCTCTCTTTCTAGTTTCAGGGCTGGACGGAAGCTGGAAAACTCCGGCATTCAGATTTCTGTTGCCAAGTTTCTTTTTCTTCTTCAACGCGAAGGTAAAGTTTTCCTTGTTAACCTTCAACTCCTCATCCTTTCCACATAATCACTCCTGTTCTGTTCTTTCTGAGTAGACCATTACTCATTACTTTTGCTGGGCGTGACCAATCCCCTTCTAGTGTGCTCTCTACCCCCGATCTTTGTCTTCCTTTTCCATTTCAGGCCAACAACAAGCATGCCATCCTTGGTTTGATGATTAGAGCTTTAATAGAAACAAAAATCTGATTTTTTGCCGTCTTCTTGGTGAAGGAAGCGACTTTTATTTGCGGAACTGATGGCTTCGAAGTCTTACTCCAATCTCCTCGAGCTAGCTTCCGGTGATCCGCCGCCCGTATGCCGTACTGCCCACTTCACTCCTCGTCATCTTCTGCCCTCCGCCACCGGCTCCTTCCTTTCGCACTCCGATTCCAACTCCGAACTTGACCCTTCCTTTTCTTTGTCTTCCTCCACCCCTCGCACAATCATCGTCGCCAACCACCTACCCCTCTGCACCGGCCGCCGCTCCGACGGCTCGGGTTGGTCATTCTCTTTCGACCACGATTCTCTGCTTCTCCAACTCCGAGACTCCCTCCCGTCCTCCTCCAACCTCACCTTCGTTGGCTGCCTCCGCGACGACATCATCCCCCCTTCTGATCACGATGAGGTTTCCCAACACCTCCTCCACACCTTCCGCTGCCTTCCCCTCTTCCTCCCCGCGGAACTCCACTCGCGTTTCTATCTGGGCTTCTGCAAACGCCATTTGTGGCCTCTGTTCCATTACCTCCTCCCTCTCTCCCCTGAACTCGCCTCCCGCTTTGATCGCTCTCTCTGGCAAGCATATGTCTCCGTTAACAAGCTCTTTGCCGACAAACTCCTCGAAGTCATCAACCCCGATCACGACTCTGTTTGGCTCCACGATTACCATCTAATGGCCCTCCCAACTTTTCTTAGAAAACGCTTCAACTGCCTGAAGCTCGGATTTTTCCTCCATTCTCCCTTTCCTTCCTCCGAGATCTACCGCACCCTCCCTGTTCGCGAGGAGATTCTTCGTTCCCTCCTTAACTCTGACCTCATCGGCTTCCACACATTCGACTACGCTCGCCATTTTCTCTCTTGCTGCAGCAGAATGCTCGGCTTAACCTACCAGTCCCACCGCGGCTATATTGAACTCGATTACTATGGGCGCGCCGTCAACATCAAGATCCTCCCTGTTGGCATCCACTTGGGCCGGCTCCAGCGGGTACTTTCTCTGCATGAAACGGAGTCCTTGGTTGCCAGAATCATGGAGCAGTTTGCGGATAAGACGATTTTGCTTGGTGTTGACGACTTCGATATATTCAAGGGCATTAGCCTCAAGCTTCTAGCAATGGAACAGCTCCTCGCCCTGCACCCAAAATGGCGTGGCAAAGCCGTACTTATTCAGATTGCAAATCCTGCTAGAGGCCGTGGGAAGGACGTTAAGGAGGTGCAAGCTGAAACCTTTGCTATTGTACGGCGGATTAATGAAACATACGGAACTTCAAATTACAGGCCGGTTATTCTATTTGACAAGCCCCTTTCGTTCTGTGAAAAGATAGCTTATTATGTTGCTGCTGATTGCTGCTTGATCACCGCTGTTAGGGATGGCATGAATCTGATCCCTTATGAGTATGTCATTGCAAGACAGGGGAATGAGAATTTGGACAGAGTTCTTGGTTTGAGTGTGGGTTCGGTGAAGAAGAGCATGCTTGTGCTGTCAGAGTTTATTGGATGTTCTCCTTCTTTGAGCGGGGCTATTAGAGTTAATCCATGGGACATTGAAGCTGTAGCTGACGCAATGGACAGTGCATTGGAGATGCCTGAGACTGAGAAGCAGCTGAGGCATGAGAAGCATTTCCAGTTTGTGAGCACACATGATGTTGGTTATTGGGCTCACAGCTTTCTGCAAGATTTACAAAGGTCATGCAAGGATCACTTGACAAGAAGATGCTGGGGAATTGGCTTTGGGTTGGGATTCAGAGTTGTTGCTCTTGATAACAACTTCAGGAAGCTATCAATGGAGCATATTCTCACAGCTTATCGTAAGTCTAAAACCAGAGCTTTGTTGCTGGATTATGATGGTACTCTGATGCCCCAATCAACCATTGATAAGAGACCAAGCTCCAAGTTGGTTGAGATATTGAATTCTCTCTGCAACGAGAAGAACAATTCGGTCTTCCTGGTGAGTGGGAAGAGTCGCAGAACTTTGAGCGACTGGTTTTACACCTGTGAGAATTTGGCAATTGCGGCAGAGCATGGCTGTTTTATCAAGTATAGTTTGTACTGATAATGACTAAATGATGGTCTCTTCTTCCGCTAATATCAAATTATCCTGTTTTAATGTTCAAAATTTTTTCTTGTAGGTTGAAGAGAGATTCAGCATGGGAGACATGTGTGCCATTGGTTGGCTGCGACTGGAAACAGGTAGTGGAACCCGTTATGAAACTATATACCGACACAACGGATGGGTCCACCATAGAAGACAATGAAACTGCTCTTGTCTGGTCATACGAGGATGCTGATCCGGATTTCGGCTCTTGTCAAGCAAAAGAGCTTCTCAGTCATCTCGAAAGCGTCCTTGCCAATGAACCTGTGTCTGTCAAAGCTGGCCCCCATAAAGTAGAGGTTAAACCTCAGGTTAGACATCACACGTTAACTTTCTTTCTTTGCATGACTGGGGTGTGTTTGGGGCAGCCTATGCTTATCAAGATAAGCATCTTAGCCGGATAAGAAAAAACGCGGCCCGCGTGTGACTCGCAGAGTTCGACCCGTGGCCTGCGTTTAGTGTAAAAACCCAACTGTTTTTTCGGATAAGCTGCCGAAACGTGTTTTTCGAACCGTTAGGCGGAGTTTTCAAACATGTTTTTCAAACGGTGAGGCGTCGTTTCGAAAGCGCCGTTCGCACTAATATGCTGCCCCAAACGGGCCATGTGTAACCCATATAACTAACCATGTTGTTCATCTTATTTTCAGGGTGTGAGTAAGGGCCTGGTTGTGGAGCGAATGCTTTCTACACTGGGGGCGAAGGTACTCCAACCTGATTTCATTCTGTGTATTGGGGATGATAGATCCGACGAGCAGATGTTCGAGGTCATAAACAATGCCATGACTGGTCCTCGTTTGGGCAAAAATGCTGAAGTTTTTGCTTGCACTGTGGGGCAGAAACCAAGCAAGGCAAAGTATTACTTAGATGACACAATTGAGATCATGAGGCTGATCCAAGGCCTGGCATTTGTTTCCCTCACAGAACAAGAACATGGACGCTCCAGCTCTGGTAGTTCAATTGATTTTGATGGTATGATACAGGTTAATGATGCAAAAGGAATTTTTGATTGAATGATAGGATTATTTGTTGTTATAGCTTTTGTAGGCATAGAGCATTGCTTGGTCTTTCTTTATATGCGTCCGCATTCAAATTTGGTGGTAAATATGTGGGTCTTTGGGCCGTTTGTGTTTGCATCCATCATTTCGTTTTCTTCTGCTTTTGTGATGGAATACTTCACGTAATCAAGGCCATATATCTTGCTTTCTACGGAAATTTATTCACTTGATAGCTTTTATAAAACTCATATCTCTAAATATTCAAAATTGCTGTCTGCTTTATCGAGATCCAAACTATTTTTGAGGCAGAAGTATGATAGTCATGCACTTTTTTGTAACATTTTCCGTCGCATCAATTCTTTTCCTAATAACAGAAAGCCTCCTCGCATTATATTTTTTTTTGTGAGTTAAGGTTATCCAATTTTATAAAACTATAAAATAAGGAGTCTGACATCAGCTGTTTTGTTATGCTTTTAGGGGATTTGATATAAATCCCAAACATTGTTGGATCGTATCTGCAATGCAAATTAGATGCTTTGATTCAATTTGGTTTTTTAAGTTATGATAGATTGAAATAGAATTTAATATATTTTGTTTTGGTTCGTAAACTTTTGTGGTGAAGGACCAAAATTAATCGTAGTATGAATTTGGCCTAATAAAATATTAAAATATAAATGCATTTTACAGGTGAATTTTAAAATCAAGCACGTATATTTTAAGATGACTTGAGATAAAGAAAAAATATTGCCTCAAGAGTACTGATGTTCCAATGGTGGGGTGTCACGTGGCAGTTACGGTGAGACCATTGCATACGTGACACCTTACTATTGGAGTACTGATGCATCCGTACTCATTAGGTAATATAAATGGGTAGCATGGCTATTATAGTCTGATTGTTTTTGCTTCATCAAAATTTTAAATTTCAATCAAAACGAAACAAGTGAAGTTTTGATAATCTACAAATAATGATTAAATAAATAGAAGACATTGCGTGCCCAATTCGTTTCTATAGTTGAAATCTTACAAGGATATGATAGCATAAAATCTTCCCCGAAATGCTTGAATCACTGAGGAAGACTTTGCGTATAAAACTAGTTTACATGGTACCAATGATAAGTGCTTTTAGCTATAGGCGCATTATTTGTAAAATATATTTTATTTTCAACTCTACCGCACACTTGTTGTTGAGCCTTGTTCCTACCAACTGGAGTAGGAATATTAAAAACGGGAGATTTTGATATTTAAAAAATTAAGAAAATTTGTATAATATCCTCATACAGGTTGTGTCAAATATCAGTGAATTTAAAAATTATTACATTAACTTGTTTTAGAGCACATTCAATATTAACGAGTCCTTATTTCCTGACATATTATTTCTTAAAAAAAAATGAATATTTAGGCAACTAACAAGAAATAAAATATTACTTTTTAATTCTAAATTATTTCTTAAAATTTTTATTAGATATTTCATAAAATGGAAATATCAGGATAGGCTATTCGACCGTCAACTTTGTGTTTTAATCCCTGCTGCGAGGTCTAACTGTTTGACAAGATAATGTTGAAACAGTTTGAAAGATAATGTTGTAAAAATTAACATAATTGGAGATGGAATTATAGCTATTAAGATTGTTGTTAAAACTAAGATTTTCATTGTTATAAGTGCTTATACCCTCGAATAAGTTTAAATAAAGACTCTAAAGAAAAAATATGGAATAATTTAAAAGAATTAATACAAATGATGGTTTTTGATGAATGAATTTTTATTATAGGAGAATTAAAAAGGCATGTGGTAGAGTGGTTGATGATTTTGAAATATTAATGTTGGCTATAGTTTTGGAGTGATTAATTAAGAATGTAAAACTAGATTGAATTTTTCTTTTGCATATGATTTTGTTATTGTTAATAATTTATTTATGAAAAAGAAATGAGCATGATATTACTTATAAGAATGAATCTAATAAAATACAAATTGATTATTCTCTTATGAGAAGAAGAGATCGTTGGGAATGTAAATATTGTAAGGTCTTTCCAAGTGTCAATTTAAACACTCAACATCGAGAGAATATAAAGCTTGATAACTGGAAAAAAATAAGATCACCTGTAGAGAGTGTAAAATAACATTTTTTGACACTAAAAATTCTGATTTTAGTGATCCTTAGAATAGATTAGATACTGCAGATGGTGAAAAGTATATGTATAAACTAACCAAATAAAGATAAAAGAAGAGCAAAGATTTAATTCATGTAAAGTGTATTAAAGATGAAAATAAAAAAATTGCTTCTCTTCGAGGAAGATATTCAACTTAGGTGGGTGAGATTTTTGTAAAAAATTTTAATGAAGTTTTTTGAAAAGATGGCCTACTTTAGTAATCTTAATATCGTTAATAATAATAAAATAATTTATTTTTACTGTCATGTGAGTGTAAAGAAGTTGAGGACGCTTTAAGGAATACTGAGAGTTGAAAATTATTAGGATATGATGATATCTCAACTAAAGTGCGGAAATAGTTAGATGATTTGGGAGTTTCTTGGCATACTAAACTCTTTAATATTATTTTAAAACTAAAAAGAGGCATGAGTGAAGGAAGAGTATTTTGGCACCCTTTCTAAGAATATAAAGGATGCACAAAAGTGTCCAAATTATAGAAGAGTTATGTTGATGTTTCATATTTTAAATTATGGGAGAGGATAATGAAAATAGGTCAAAACAAGATACAAAATTTTCTCATAATTTGTTTAGATTTATGTCGGTTAAGTCTACTATGGAAGTTATACATTTATTGAGTGATTTGATGGAGAAGTGAAGAGAGATTAAGGAGGAGCTGACGTGTCCTGAAACTTTGTATTAAATGTTTGTAAATGTTTGCATTTCCTATGAAATTATTATGCTCTGAGGAAGGTTCTAGTGTTGTTTTACAGGTTGCAACAGAAAGAGGATCGAGCGGGACTTAAATAAATTGGAATAGAGAAAGTTGTAACCTAGCGCCTAGGTTCAGTGCTACATAGATGCCAATCCATCCCCAAATTGAGCAAATTCCCGATTGGACAAAAATTTGGCGCTACTCTATATGTGCCTAAGCGTTTCCACGAGGAGCTAGGCACCATAACTCATAATTTGATGCTTTTGGCAATTCGTAATTTCAATTGAAGCAAAGAAAGATTAAAGGCTGGAAGATAAATTTATGGGGGCTTTTCACCATTTTTCTTGAGTCATTTCTTAGGGAGGATTTGGAGGAGAAGGCCACATAACTTGTAAGGAGATTAAGAGATAAAAAAAAGAGTGTTTATGAGGATCGACAGAGTTTATTTTATGTTATTGGAGATATCATTATATTGCTTTATTGTGAAGGAGATAGGCACTATCAAGTTTTATTTTCTTATAGATTTCTATGTAAAGACTTGGTTTTTGATGATTATTTAAAAATACCAACTTTGTGTTGATGAAAGTTGCCATGAATAGTGAATACTTTTGTGTTTATCTCTTTAATTGAGATGGTGGTTAGATATGACAAGAGATTTGAGAATATTTGGGCTTTAACTTGAGTTTAAAAGTGTTTATTTAACTTGAGAACATAATTTACTATCTGCTTGGTCAGTTGATTTTTAAAACCTTTTGTGAATATTGATATTCAGAATGATTTTTTATGGAACAAAAGAGCTAACAACATTAATTCATTGGAATAAGGATATTGTCATTGGATTCATGCAATCTTCTAGAAGACATTTTCTTATGAGCAGTTTTAAGAGTATTAGAGAACTAAACTTAAGACTGTTAGTCTTCTTTAGACCATCAGAAGGGGATAAGGAAGAATTTTTTTCATAATTGACACTAACTTTTGAATCCAATCCTTAGTCTCTTCCATCACTTGATCAATTGAAGGGGAAAATTCTCAAACCCTAAATTATAAAAGAATCTTTTTGCTGATTAGGATGGACCAGTTTTCCACAGCTTTTAAATAGGATTAAAGTTGAACTTACAATATAAACTCTTTAGGGTTAGGTTAAAAATGGTAGGCTAGAACTTTTCCTTAGAATTCATCTTACTCCTTATTGGATGGCTAACCGGACTCAAACCCTGGTACTATTGATACACCACAATACTTGCATAAACTACATATTTTTTGCAACACTTGGTGTGTGTCAAATTATTGGCTTTGTTGCTGGAGAACAACGGTGAATTTTAAATTCAAAAAATTTTAGTTGAACTATTGGGTCTTAGGCTTGAAGAACAGTAGTGTTCATTGTATCTTGTTCCTTACTTTTATGTCTTCACTTGAAAAATTCACTAACGTTCTATTTTAAATTTCTTTGATTGCGCAGCTTCTTTGTTTCTTACTTTTAATTCATGCATAATACTTGTTTACTTGTTCTTGATTTAGTAATTTATTTTCCCTTTTTTCTTTTGTTTAAATTGCCTATTATTCTTATTAGCATAAGGGTGCCTTGCTAGTGGAACCTAGTTAGTGTATGTGCAGTTCAAGCCATTCTGGACATGAACCGTACGATCTTAAGCTAGAGAGAGCCGTTAAAAAAATTAGAAAACTTTAAGTGCTACAATTAAATTTAAGAGAAATGGCTGACATAGCCAATAACAACCTTGAAGTCCTTAATCAGAACAACATGCCTTCAACTTTAAGAGATTATTCTAATCCTACAGTAGATTAAATCCATCTTTGTACCCATGCGCTTACTGTAGAAGCCAATATCTTCCAACTAAAGCATGCTACCATCCAAATGGTGTAGAACAATCTGTTTGGGAAGACACCTTCGGAAGACCCTAATCTCTATTTAATGAGTCTTTTAGAACTTTGCGCCACATTTTTCTATAACAGTGCCTTCAACGATGTTGTGAGTCTAAAAATTTTCCCTTCCTCCTTAAGGGATAGAAATAAAATGTGGTTAAAATCCTTAGCCCTTGGATTTACTAGGACTTAGAACGATCTTGCTTAGAAATTCTTAGCAAAATACTTCGCACCTTAAAAAATTGTTAAACAAAGAAATAGTATTACTTATTTTTGCCAACATGATGGTGAGTTAATTTATAAGCTTAGGAAAGTTTTACAGAAATCCATAGAAAATTTTCCTGCCATACTTTACCAGGCTGATTAATAATTCAGACTTTCTATAATGGGCATATAGGATCTCTTAGGTCAATCATAGACGTTGTCACAAGTAGTTCTCTCATGTCAAAAACATTTCATTCAGGCCTATTTTTTAGTGAGGAGATGGCAACAAATAACTTCCAATGGCTTTTTGATAGAGTCAAACCTAGAAATGTAGCCAACATTCATGACACTGATGTTCTTTCTTTTTGACTTCCTAATTAGGGGTTATCTCTAGGAAGCTGGATAACCTATGGTTTAATCAGTCAAAAGAATCATATGAACAACTGGTGGGTCCTAGTGCTTTGTCTCTCAAAACCTTGTATGTCATTAATAATAATTTTACTTGGAACAATAATAGTAAAGGGTTAAGAAACCAACAATGGGGGAATAATCAATCAAATCTTTTGAAGAATTGGAATAATCAGGGAAGCACCAATTCAAGACCTCCTTGACCCACCATTAACCAAAATCAACAGTTTAAGGAAAAGAAGTTGTTTTCGGAATAAGTAGTATTGTAGATGGGGAATCAACTGCAAAGTGAAGAAGAAATTGTAAGAAACATTGAAAATCAGTTGGCCCAACATATTAAATTTTCTTAATAACATATCCCATGGAATACATCCTAGTAATACTGAGGTTAATCCAAAGGAGAAATGTAATGAACATGCTAAAGCCATTAATTTGAAACAAGGAAGAGAGTTTCAGGAAGTGAGTAAAAAAGAGCTTGAGGTGGTAGAATCGAAACCTATGCCCGAAAGATCAATAGAGGACTATTCTAAAGACTTAGGATGACTGAGCATGCCCCCTAGAAAGGACTTAGGAAGACCATACGCACCATTTCCCCAATGATTTCAAAAACACAAATTGGATCAGTAATCTTGCTAATTCTTAGAAGTGTTTAAGAAGTTGACAACTAATATCCATTTTGCTGAGGCTTCGGAGAAAATGCCTAGCTATAATTAGTTTATAATGGATATTTTGAATAAGAAGAAAAAGCTAGGAGACATTGAGATTATAACACTCAACGAAGAGTGCAATTCTATCATACAGAAGAAGCTACCTCAAAAACTTAAGGATCATGTAATTCATCATCTGTTGTGCCAAAAATAAGGAATTTTTTAGGAAAGCTTTATGTGACTGAGGTGCCAACATCATCATCATACCCTTGTCAGTATTTAATATATGAGGACTAAGAGAAGTCCAGCCCACCACCGTAACACTTCAACTTGCTAATTGATCTCTTACCTATCCTAGGGGAGTTGTAGTGGATGTTTTATTTAATGTGAATAGGTTTATCTTCCTTGTGGATTTCATTATTTTATATATGGATGAGGATAAAAAGATTCCCACTCTTTTATATAGACTTTTCCTAGCCACTGGTAGAGCGATGATTGATATGTATAAGGGAGAGTTAACTGTGAGGGTGAATGATTAAGAGGTTACATTCAATGTTTTAGAATCTAAAAAATTCCTATTGAATTTTATCCTCATCCTCATATTCCCAATATTCTTTATTCAGATTTGTTTTCAAATGTCTTGGTGAAACATTCATGGCTTAAATAGTCGTATATATCCATTCTGAAGCATTTAATATCTCGCTCTTTTGCAGGGTATCTCATTGATTTTGCAATATTAAACGTAGCCTTTTAATCACAAACTCTCATAGTTAGTTCTCCTTTCTGCACATCAATCTAAGCCCTTCTAGTGGAAAGAAATGGTCTTCTTATAATGATAGGAATTTATTTATCTTCCTCCATATCTAATACAATAAAATCCATAGGAAAGATATATTTATCAACCTTTACCAAAACATCTTATATATCTCCTTTAGAGTAGTAATCGAATGATCAACTAACTGAAGTGTTATAGTTGTAGGTAAAATGTCTCCTAAACCCAACCTTCTAAAAATTGATAGAGGCATAAGATTAATATTGGCTGTTAAATCTCATAAATTTTTCTAAAAAATCTTTTGCCAATAGTGTAAGGAATACTAAAACTACTAGGATCTTTAAGTTTTTTAAAAAACCTTTTTCTAAATTATAGTGATATACTCTTTATTAAATGCAACAGTTTCATTATCCACAAACTTCATTTTCTTATTAAGTATATCCTTCATAAACTTCACATTGCTTGGCATTTGTTTTAGAGCTTCAATAAATGAAATGTTTATTGTTAATTTTCTCAATATTTCCAGAAATTTTGAAAATTAGGTATCTTTGTTTTTCTACTTCAATTTTTGAGGAAATGGAGGTGATGGTCTTTCGGACAGTAACTTTTAATGGTTTGATAGGACATTCTGACTTATTTTCCACCTCATCTTTTTCAACTTCAACTTCCACTTCTTTTTGAACTTTTGTTTCCAATTCTTTTGAACTTTTGTTTCCATTTCCACTTATTTTATTAGTTGAATAGCCTTAATTTGCTCTTTAATATGATCTTTAGGATTTAGTTCAACATTACTAGGCAGACAACATTCCTGGAGGTCTATTGTTAAGTGCAGTAGCAACACATCCTAACTGATTTTCCATGTTTCTAATTGCAACTCCTTGACTTTGTAATTGACTTCCCGCTTTCAATATTAATTCTTCCATTGACAATTTCTTCTCCTTACTCTGCAAATTAATAATAAAACCTAGAGGGTAATAAGGTTTATAAGTTGGATTTACCGGGTTGTTGGAGTTTTCAAATGGGTTCGCATCATTGTTCCCCCATTGCAAATTTGTAACATTAGAGTTATTGTTACTTCAAATAAAATTTGGAAGATTTTTCCAACCAGGATTATAATAATTGAAATAAGGATTGTTAGAATGATTATTTATTGCATTAAAGTCTAACAAGATGATTAAGATTCTATCATTTGTCCCAATAAGTTTTCTTCAAGCACAGGTGGTGTCTGAGAATAATTCATTGCATATTAATTTATCTTCTTTGATATAATAGCTATTTGAGTAGCCAATATTGATATTGCATCAGAAACATGAATACTAACTACTCTTTTTGGATATGCCCTTTTAGAGGGCCATTAAAATAATTAGTAGTCATCTCTTCAATTAACGAATATGCTTCATCAAAAAGTTTTTACATTAATGATCCACCAGTAACATCATATCGATCTAAGAGATCCAACCAATCTATTATAAAATGTTTGAATTATTAACCAATATGATAACACATGGTGTGGACACTTTTTAAGGAGATCTTTAAATCCTTCCCAAGCTTCATAAATTGATTCACCTTCAAACTGACAGAAAAAAATGTAATATCATTTATAAGCTTAGCTGTTCTTTTATGGTGGGAAATATTTAGATAATTTTTTTTTTTTGATAAGTCTCCCCAAGTTCTGATAGATCCAGGTGCTAATGATTTTAACCACATCATAGTTTTATCCCTTTATGAAAAAGAAAAAAGTCTAAGTCTGACGGCATTATTCGACACTCCATCATATTTAAATATAGCACACAATTCTAGAAAACTAACAAGCTGTAAGTTATGATCTTCAGATGGTATTCCCCAAACTGATTATTTTGTACTGATACACATAAAATATATAGTGTTTTTATACACATTTTTATACCTATTTTTGAGATATTGTGCTTTAATGGAAGGTATTTATGTGTTTTTCTTTCAGGTACAATCAAATAGATGAAAAATGCTAAAAGGAGTGAAAAAGGGTCAAATTTGGAGCAAAAATGAAGAAAGGTGCAAAAATGAATTGGGCCGCAGGACTGACGCCTAAGTGCTAGAGGATCATGCCTAAGCGCCAGGTCCCATGTACTTAAGCGCTAGAAGTAGTTTTTTTGATAATTCATTGAATTTAGATGAATTTTGGAAGAGGTGTTTGAAACAACGCTTGGTAAAAATGTAGGAAATGACCCATGGATACAAAAAATCATTCAATTGGCTTTTGAGGAGGCATTCAATTGGCTTTTGAGGAGGCAAATTCTAGAATATCCAATGAATGGAGACATATTTAGAAGGACACCAATGCACCCCTTAGATCTTTATTAAAGAAGACTTGGATCATCGGATCATCAAAAGAAGAGGCCCACCACCCATCAGATTTTATAGCCATCATCCATCCAAGTTACTGATCTAATTTTTTTGTTGCAATAGATTGTGTAAAATTTAAATAAGTATAATTAATTAATATTCAAATTCTACGCAAGTATATGTATCGTTAACAAGTAATAATGGACTTTCTATTTAATCCCCAAATATCGATCCCACAAGGAATGTTTAAATTAGAAATGATAAATTTGCTAGGAAATTCACAGAAAGCCAATTAAAATCACTTTCACTAATTTAAATTGTTGAGATGTAATCAAAATTAAATTTCTAAACTATTATCAAATCAAAAATGCAATGTTTAAAACAGTAAATACTAATCTATTAACTATGTTTATGTAACGAAGATTTTTATGTGAAAAAGCATCCTTTCCACTACAATGAGGATATGGTAAAATGAGATGAGATAAATGTTCATAATATGTATTGTGCCAAATAGGAGCAATTTTAATTCTATTCCCTCATACAGTGCCTAGAAAACCATTGGATAATCTTAGTGTTTAGTCCTTAAATCCATGGCTAGGCTAGGAGAATACTGGCTCCCACTCCAGAGCTCCCACTTCCCTTCACCTAAAGGCTAGCTCTCAGTTCAGTTTTGAAATAATATGACCAAATTGAAGATTTTAGTCTGTCACCTTAAAGATTCTCCAATTATACACCCAACAAAGAATATTTCTCTATTTATTTTCACTTAATTCCTTGTACAATGTTCTCCTCCATGGAATCAAATGTGATCGTCACTCTGTTGTAGAACTCATACTCCATTGGTCGGATCATATGTTTCACAACACATTTTAACAATTCAATTGGTCAGATCAGAAAGTAAATTAAGTTTGGAGTTGAAAAATCATCACAACTTCTTTAACTTTTTAATATTGGCACATTTATATTATGTCATCATTTTACCATATCTCAGAGTAGGGAGAAAGATAGAGGGAACTACTCAAACTTCATGAGAAAGAAAAAAAAACACAAATGTCATATATAAAAGAAAGTTCATACAACACTAATAAACAAACAATACTTATCTGAAAAATCTTTTTGTTAAAAAACAAAACAAAACCAAAACCAAAAATAAAAATTTCAAATAAAAATACCTCACAATATTCAAAATATAAGACAACTCAAAATTTAATCACAAACATCACCAAAAAATACAACTTCAACTAAATTAATATGTCTCTATTGGAAGATCGGGAACCCCTCGGAGGAGGTAACCTACGGTTGCTAACGAGGCTTCCCACGGTCTAAATGAAATTATGGAACTCATTAAGTTGAGTTTAGTAAATTCATTTGGACTAAGTGA
>NW_018219449.1:0-360 GCF_001263595.1 Phalaenopsis equestris | reverse complement strand
CATAATATAAACCTTATTTAATTCCTTATATTAAATAGGGGAATTTGTCGGCCAATATATTGGTTTTCGCAGACCAAACGGATGTCATAACTTTCTCTAGTTTATTTGATCGAGCCTCACCCTCAATTCTTGTGTTCATCCTTTGGGATAGATACAGGATTTGAGGTAAAGCGCTCTTTCATTTAAATTATGAAAATTATAGGGTCAATTTGACTTCATATTTTTCAAAACTAAACGTCCTTCCGAAGCGGGCAACGGGATTTCAATTCCAATGACCGACAGCTTCTTACGGGCAAACCCCACACCAAAAATAGTGCCGACAGCTTCTGGCGACTCCGTTGGGGAAAGCTTCTCTCTCCA
>NW_018219448.1:0-606 GCF_001263595.1 Phalaenopsis equestris | reverse complement strand
ATATCTCGGATCGGCCAGCACCGGTTTGGATTCCCATCGAGGCCCGGAGGAAGGTACGTCCCAGGCAACTGCCGCTCCCGGTATGGTGGAATATTACAAAATAAGCAAGGTAAACAAAAGAGAATTTGAATTATATGAAGAGGTTCAAGGAAAGTTTATCAACATATTGGAAGGCCTGGAATTATATACCAGGGTTTTCTATGAAACTGATGAAAGAAGCATCCTAGATTGCATCTTCGATTTGAGAGATAGAGGTCTGGCCTTCTCGGGGAAAGAACGTACGCCGAGCCAAAGAAGTGGATGCGGGGAAAAGGAAGATTCACCATCCAGTGCGGATGTTGCTACAAATTTTACAAACGATAGACAGGGGAATCCGCCTGGGATTCTCAGATACGACTAGGTGGATCTGTTACCACTGATGAAAAAGTGGATGATAAAGAGAATGGTCAAGTGGAATATCTTACCCGCCGCTTGCATTCCTAACAGTTGCATCATCAACATTTACGAAGAAGGTGACTGCATTCCTCCGCACATTGACCATCATGACTTTGTGAGGCCTTTCTGCACGGTCTCATTTATGAGTAAGAGCAATATTTTGTTTGGAAA
>NW_018219447.1:0-248 GCF_001263595.1 Phalaenopsis equestris | reverse complement strand
TTTCCTAAAGAGATGCATCCTTTCCTGATAATTTTTGTCCATGGTAGTTATAACAACCTATTAAGCCAATGGGTGCCTCAAAAAACTCTTTAAAATTCACAAAAATCGACTTTACTAATCTAGTAACTTCCACTGGCGCTTAAGCGCGGGACCTCTGGCGCTTAGGCCCGGCCTTCTCTGTTTAACTGGTGCTTAAGTACCGGATCTGGCGCATAGGTGCCAAAACTCATTTGCACATTTTTCACTTT
>NW_018219446.1:0-2843 GCF_001263595.1 Phalaenopsis equestris | reverse complement strand
GGAGGACATTTTGGAATTGATAAAATTGCTTATTCTACTAGATTGGATACTGCATTATGGCTTACAGGACTGCGTATAAACCTTCTATTGGAATGACTCCTTATAGACTGATTTTTGGAAAGACTTGTCACTTACCAGTAGAATTGGAGCATAAAGCATATTGGGCGATTAAAGAATTCAATTATAATTTGAAAGATGCTGGTAAGAAGAGATTGTTACAATTAAATGAATTGAAAGAATTAAGAAATGAGTTTAATTATAACGACATAATTTATAAGAAAAAAATAAAATTATGGCATGATTGGAAGATTAACCAAAAGCACTTTGACCCAATGACAAGAAGTTTTGCTTTACAATACAAGGATGAAGTTATTCCCTGGGAAATTGAAGTTTCGTTGGTTAGGACATTTTATTGTGACTCAAGTTTATACTTACAGAGCTGTTGAACTTGAAGATCAGAAGATGGGAAACATATTTAAAGTAAATGGACATAGATTAAAACCATATTATGAGGGTAAAAGACCATATTTTAAAGAGGTTTTAATGATCAGTCAACCTGAATAACACCTGAATAGGTCAGGCTGACGACGTTAAACCAAGCGCTTTATGGGAAGCAACCCATATTTATCTTTACTTTATTCGCAATAACCCATATTTATCTTTACTTTATTCTCAATTATAGTAGTTTTTATTTGAGATTATCGCTAGTTTATGGTAGTATTAAACTCTACTACTCTTATTTACCCTTGAATTATCATAAAAATTGGATCCATGAAGAAAAATTTGAACGCATTCGGACCAGAGCGAAACTGTGAAAATTTTGTGTTGGGTACGACGGCGCCCTCGACGCCACCGACGGCGGGTTTTTCTTGAGAGTCCAGAAAAAATTAATATAGAAGCTCGCCGACGGTGCCATCAACCCTGCCGACAGCGAGACTGGCTAATGGACAGTTATACAGGTTTAAAAGGCAGTTTTTTGCAATTTTTGGGCAGGAATAGTCTTTTTAAACTCTAAAATTCAAATTCCAGTTCATATTTTCCCTCCAAAAACGAAGTGAAACTCTACCAATTTCATTCCTATGGCATCCAATTCCCCTGATAATCCCAAAATGCGAGTTTTCAATAAATGAAAGTTTATTAGTGCAGAAGAAAAAGTGCAGAAGAAAAGATTAATCAAAGAACGAGGATTCGTGAATCGTAGATTGAATAATACCACGACAGATATTGAAGAAATGATAGTGCGACAAAGATGGGAAGTGTTGTGCTACACTACTGCAGTCGTGGTGGTGTAAAAGAGTTTTATGCAAATTTACATGGAATCAACCAATGAGTTGTTTATGTGCGAGGAAGATAGATCACTTTTACTCTTGCACGGATCAACGACTTCTATATGATAAAAAATGTTCCTGTCTGCCACTATTCTAACTTCGTCCTAACTCCCAATGAGAAACCAGATGAATGAGATTTACCAATATTTAATAGACGAAACTGACAACTGGGAAACAAGAAAAAACTGGTATGTTAGTTTTTGTGCAACAATTCTGAATCCCATTTTGAAACATTGGCACTTTTTTATTTTTGCGAAACTGTTACCGACAATGAAGATCGGTAAAGTTTCTAAAGAAAGTGCCATTTTGAATTACTGCATCCAAAGGGGACTGCCGATCGACATTAGATCTATAATTGTGAAGTCAGATTTGGGCCTGATCGTTCACGATCAACTTATGGGCTTGGACACCCCTCCACAATTTTCTCACTTTGCAGTCAGTTCCAAGTGTCCTATGAAAATTGGGAAAAGGTACTGCTACCTTGGAAGCTTTTGGATCCAACTGAAAGATTCCCAGTTTTTGATAATGAAAATGATATGGCCATTATAGTAGATCAAGCATCTCAGAATTCACTGCCAATTCAACCCTTAGTCCCTGATAAGTCTTTGGTGATCCTGTGTCGAATCAAGAAATTAGAAAAGGAGGTCCAAAATCTCATGAATGCGATTAATAATATCTTTCATTTTTTCGATCATCTGGACTTGAGGATGAAGGAACATTTCGAACATTTTAGGCATTTAGAAGATAGTTTGATACGACTGATGAGGAGGATGAAATTAATTGAGGAGGATTCTACTGAAGAATTCTACAACCTCTTCGTTCATGTGCAATCAATGGGCGATCTCAGAGGAGAATCGAGTACCGAGTCTAAGGATTAGTAGATTTATATTACTACCTATATGTTTGTCTATGTATTTTGATTTGAACTTTGTATTTACTTTGCTTTAGAATTATGCTTATAGATCTCTGTATAGTTGAGACTAAGCATATGATGTTTTGTTGATGTTTTGTGTTGTGAAAGTTTTTATGTGCTAAGTACATCATTTAGTTATTTAAAATTATAACTATAATGATTAAACGGATGTCGTTTAGGCTTTGAATTGATCGAAATCGCAAAAATCTAGAATTTGGACAGAATCAATAGAGCCCGCCGACGGTGCCCTCAATGTCACCGACGAATGTCCCCGACGACGAGATTTTCCCGAGACTTAGGATTTAAATTCCAATTAAGCACGACGATGATGCCATCGACTCTGCCGACGGAGAGCTCACAAAAAACGGTGAGCTCATGAAAAACACCTTTAACTGCAATTTTGACCAGTCAACCGCCACTATTCATCATCCCCTTCCTCCTTAAAAAACTCCATTTTTGACCTAGAGCTTGATAGATCTTGGATTAGGAGGTGATTTCAAAGCTTTTTGCACCGGATTTGATCATCTCTAGGTAAGAGCTTCACTTTAAGCTAAAAATATTTTATTTCCACCATGAATTTTTCCTACATTGAGGAGATCTGA
>NW_018219445.1:0-4037 GCF_001263595.1 Phalaenopsis equestris | reverse complement strand
TGATTATTCACATAGAGTGAAAATCAAGGTAGGTTATCCCAAGCCACCAGCTGTAGAACTACCAGCTATACTTCGAGCATGATAAACTATAAGTGCACCAACATATATTGCTTTCATATTCTGAATGCAATAGTTCAACACTGCTCGATCTTTTGTAATATCAGCAAGATGAATTGTTGGCAACAGTTTGGCAGAAATGAAGTGGCGCCATACCTTAGACTGCATAGTCAACATGGAAGCGGAGAAGTTAACTATCTTGTTATTCTTTATCTTCCACTCCCCTCTTCCACCAATCAAAAAGTCAAGCACTTCATCCAGTGATGAGTCAGTCATCACGAATGCAGCATACTCATCATGAAATATGTTCCTCAACCCATAAAAAGCATTGATCCTTTCAGAAGTAAATTCAACCTACGTACCTCTCCCCAAGATGTCATCTCCAGTAGTGAATCTCAGATTTGCATAGAATTCCAGAACCGTTGGACAATCGCTACAACAGTGAAGTAACAGAATCTCTCCCAATTCTGGCGAGAATCAACCTCTCGATCTTGCCTCTCGGGTTTTCAAACGCACGTTCTTGGATCAACCTTCTTGTCGCCATTTTTGTATTGTAATTATGTTAGGCTTTTAAGCCAACAAACTTTCAAACGTCCTATTCGCCTGACTTTCTTCCTCTCTTTACTTGGGGAGCCATTTGCATTTAAAATTCCACCAAAATCCTAATAAATTCTAAATAAATTACTAAATCAAAAATCTAACTCCTCAAGTAAGATTATTTGGTAAGAAAATTTTCACCATGAGTTTTCTTTAAGAATTTTCATCAAAAATTCCAATTTTTGGATCTCTCAAAATTCATGGTGAAAATAAAAAATTTCTAAGTTAAAGTGAAACTCTTAACAAGAGAAGATGAAATCTATGATTTTTAGCCTCTTAATCCTTCTCGCCCACAATGTGATGCCTTTGCCCAAGTTCTTAAGATAGAAGATGACTCCAGCAGAGAAAATGGAGGTTTTCTGTGCGATTTCACTATTTTTTAGGTAATCTTGCGTGTTCGGACCTTTGGTGCATCATGCGTCAAGGCTCTGTAAGTTGGCGCATGATATAGTTTCGCCAGATTTCAGTTTTTATGGAAATCTGCTCCGTACTGCTTTACGTCAACCTCTATTTGACTCAAATATACCTTTTTAAGCATAATTAAGCATCACACTAACACCAAACTTTCACAAACAACATAAAAAACACATTTATATATAAAATCCTCTTTATTACTAACTATCATTTTTCAAGACAAACATCAAATTTAGTGTTCTAAAGCAAACCAACGTCCTTACACTGAAATCTAAACAACAAAATTTAAAGCATAAACAAAGATAGTGCGACAATAAAAATGAAACACAATCCAACATAACTAAGTACTAAAACAAACAATACTAAACAAAACATTCCGTGCAAATTAAATTCAAACATCTTTTTTACTCTCGTCCTCCTGGATATCTCCCATAGATTGGTAGTGTGCACATTCAAATTGTAGAAGGCTCGAAATAGAAATTCTTCAGTTGAATTTTCCTCTTTAATCTAAGCATGTTTCTTGAACATACGTACCAAACCATCTTTAATACACCCAGTATGTTCAAAATGTTCCTTGAGTATCAAATCCAGATGATCCAGCATTTCAGAAAAATTCTCAATTGCATGCATAAGATTCTGCAACTCTTTTTCTATCTTTTTGATTTTTTTCGATTCTAGCTGTAGTAGGGTTAAAAAGGTTATGAATTCTGAGATCCATGATCCATTAGTACATTCATACCATTTTCATATCTCATTCCAATACAATTACAATAGACTTCTGAATCCATCGACTTTCAAGGAAGTAACACTTTTTCCCAACTTTCATAAGGTAATTGCGATTGACTCTATAGTAGGAAAATAGTGGATAAATGTCCCAGTGTAGTTGCAGATCCATCCAAAATCAAACCCAAAATCGATTTTACAATAATAGCTTCAATATATTTTACAATAATAGCTTTACAATAATAGCTTCAATATCAACAGATTTTCCAGTTTGAATACAGTAGTTCAGAATGACGCTCTCCTTAGTTACCTTACTAATTTTCATGGTTTGCAATAATTTTGATGCAATGAAGAAATGTCATGCCTTTGAAGTAGGATTTAATAATTACGATGAAAAACTTAAATTTCCATCATCTCAGGCCTCCCAATTCGCATCTTCATCCGTAAGGTAGCGGTCGAGTTCATTCATGTTTTCTCTCGTAGGGGTAAACTTAGCATAATGACAGACAAACACGTTTTCAATCATAAACATCTCATTGATTCTTGATGGAGTGAACCATACAAACCTGCCTCGCACGTAGATCATTCCTTGGTTGATCCCATGAAGATTTGCATAAAGCTTTTTCACCATTCATAAACATCTCATTGATTCTTGAAGGAGTGAACTATACAAACCTGCCTCGCACGTAGATCATTCCTTGGTTGATCCCATGAAGATTTGCATAAAGCTTTTTCACCATAGGGACAACTACAGTGGCAGTAGTGTAGCAAAGCACTTTTGAGCGCCTTTGCACAATAATCTCTTCTATTCGAGTATTCGGCGTGTTGAATCCTCGATTCACAAATTTGCGTTTTTTGGATAAGCCTCTTCTTCATTATAACTCAATCATGTAACTTCTGTGCATCAAAATTGATGAATTTTCTCTGGTTGAAAATTCTAAATTTGGCGGAGTTTCTAGAGTGGGAAGCCATAAAATTTGAAAAGTGGCGACTCTTCCCTCGTTTTCCCCCCTAAAATATGTATTGGAGTCAAATTTTAGGATTTATATGAAGAAAATCCTGCCAAAAACTGCTAAAAATTGCTATTTAAAGTGTTTTAAGTCATTTTCGTCTCTGCGGCGCATCATGCGCTGATCATGCACCAGCTCTCTGGAATCTGGCGCATCATGTGTCAGTTCCAAAATTTTGGCCGTTTCGATTTCGATCCAATAAATTCTAATTTTTTTTCTACACAATTAGGCAAATAAAGATATTTCTAAATATTTTACTCAAATACATGGGCTATATAAAGACATAAACATAAATATACATAAAATATTTCAAACAAAAACTCAAAAGCAAACTAAACAACGATACATATGGGTTGTCTCCCACAAAGCGCTTGGTTTAATGTCGTCAACCCGACATTCCCAGTCTTATTCTGGATAACCCAACATTACAATCTCTTTAAAAGTTGGTCTTTGACCATCGAAATAAGGTTTAAATCTGTGCTCATTTACTTTAAATATTCTTCTAATTTTTTAGCCTTTAATATTAACTACTCCATAGGGATAGACTTTTATAACTTTGAATGATCCTTTTCACCTAGACTTCAATTTTCCAGGAAATAATTTCAATATTGTATTATGTAATAAATCTTCATGTTCAGGTTCAAATTCTCTTTTTACTATCTTTCAATCATGTCATTCTTTCATTTTTTTCTTATAAATCATCTAATTTTCATAAGATTCATTCATAATTTCTTCAAGCTCATTCAAATGGAATAATCTTTTCTCACCGGTTTCTTTCAAATTGAAATTGAATTCTTTTATCGCCCAATAAGTTTTATGCTCTAATTCAACTGGCAAGTGACAAGGCTCTCATAAATTAATCTATAAGGGGACATTCCTATAGGTGTCTTATTAGTTGTTATGTATGCCCATAATGCAGTATCTAATCGAACTGACCAATCCATTTTATTAGGATTAACACTCTTTTCCAAAATTCTCTTATCCAAAATTCTCTTAATTTCACGATTATATACTTCAACCAAACCACTAGTTTGAGGATAATAAGCAATTGCAATTTTATGCATTATAATATATATTTCCACCAATGTTGCAATCATAACATTTCTAAAATGAGTCCTATATCGGTAATGATTACTCTCAGCATTTCATATCTTGTAAAAATATTTTTAATTAAAAATCTTGAAACAATCCGAGCATCACTTCTAGGTAAAGTGATTGCTTCTATCCATTTTAAAA
>NW_018219444.1:0-754 GCF_001263595.1 Phalaenopsis equestris | reverse complement strand
CTGATTTGGTAATAAATGCTCCCATATGATGACATTTTTTTTATAAGCTTTAATCTGCTTTGATAATCTAGGATAAGTATGAGATGGAACGCCAAACGACGGGATTTGGTTCAAATGACGGGATTTGGTAATATACGCTTTCATTTGCTTTGATAATTCAATGATATAAAGATAAGGTAGAATGCCAAGTATAAGATAGAACGCCAAACGACGGGATTTGGTAATATAAGCTTTAACTTGCTTTGATAATCCTGTGATAAGTATAAGATAGATTACTAATTTGGTCCAAACAACGGGATTTTGAGCCGCAGGAAGCCAAAGCAGGATCGCTGGGCTGAGGCGCCAACCGGGGGAGCTGAATGATCATTTTAATTATTTTAATAATGAGTGTTTAACAATTCAAACTCTTTTTCAGCCTATAAATAGAGGCTGTAAGGAGAGGGTAAATGTGATGTCCTCAATTGATTCAGGATTTCCGAGAAGAAGAAAATTGTTTTGCGCAGCGGTTAGAAGTTGCGGCAAAGCGTTGCGGTGCAGAATTGCGGCGAAGAGTCGGTAGTGTTGCGGTCGGCAGCGTTGCGGTGAAGAATTGCGACGAAGAGTTGCTGTAAAGAATTACAGCAAAGTGTTTGGGCGATGCAATTTGTTACAGCGGTGCGTGGCGACGAAGTGTTGCAGCGGTGTTGCGGCAATGTGCCGCGGCGTCGAGTTGTAGCGGTGCGTCACGGCGACTCGTTGCAGCGTCCTTTTGCGG
>NW_018219443.1:2296-29878 GCF_001263595.1 Phalaenopsis equestris | reverse complement strand
TAAAAATATAAGTATTTAATACTGCTGCTAGAGGAATTAATTCCTTAGCAACTGTAACAAAACTTAATAAAAGTTATAGATTTGATAAATATGGATGTAAAAAATATTCAATAATTGTAAAGTCACATTTCACTCATGTAATATAGGGCTCTAATATAGTCCCAGATATCGATCCCACAGGGAGTAGTATTAGAACTACGAACTAAGTTTTTAGAAAAGCAATACTTTAATCGCAATAATGAAATTCAATTTGCTTATCTGTCACTAATTGAAAATTGAAATAAATATGCAATTTTAACAATTATTAAATAATTAATTATGCTAATGAGATTTTTAATGTGATATTCAATATATAAGAAATCATCCTTCTCCTTGTCAAGAAAGTATAGTGAATGGATAAAGCGAATCAGTTCAATTTGTATTGTGCCAAATACGAGCATACCTATTCCTTACCCTTTGGTCCAGACATAAAGAACATTGACTAATCCTACGCTTAGTTACTAAATCTGCGGCTAGGCTGGAAGGATACCAGCTCTCACTTCCGAGCTCCCATGTTTCCCTCGCCTTAGGGCTAACATCTACACTTCAGCACCCAAACGATAGAACCTAATGGAAGATTTTAGTCTGTAACTCTAAAATCTCCAATTCTACGCTCGATAATTTTATTTCTCTTTTTATTTGCACCCAATTTCTAAGGGCTTTGACCTCCATCAATCTTGGATGTAATCTTCACTTTAGTTGTAAAACTCAACATATTTTAACAAATCAATTGGCTAGATTGAAATTAAATTAAGATCAAAGTGAAAAGATCATCACAACTTCTTTAACATTCCACAAAAAAACTCAGAATTCATATATAAAAGAAAAGTCATACAAACTACAACAAGTAAATAAACTTATCTCTGTTTTCTCCCCAAGAAAACTCCTCAAAGTTCCTCTGAATCTCTTCCTTTCTCTACAGCACACAGAATTCCTCTTCAAAGCAGCAAGGAGGAAGAAATCTCTCACTTTCCCTTCACTCTTACAATCTCTCAAAGAATTCCTTACAAATTAGACTCTCTACACTTGTTTCACACTTCAATTTTGAGTCTCCCCCCTCTACAGAACCTTTGTAACATCCAGGACCTCACCAATTTTTGGCCAAAATCTTCTTTTAAAGCTGTGGATGAGCTTTCCCAAGAGTTGCCTAAGCACCCCTCCAAAATTTGTCCTTATCTAATGCCTAATTGGACATAACCGCCGAGCTCGCCGTTGACAGCCTAGAGGGCACCGTCGGCGGACTTTCTAAGTGAATTAATTCGCGAGTCTCTGGAAATTCTCAACCGTCGGTGCCCTAGTTCAATTCTTCACATTTTGGTCCTTTTCGCTCCAAATTCGCTCCCTTTTGTATCTTTTTTCTCCAATGACTCTAATTCATCATTCCTGTAACAAAACATAAAAAATACATTTCTTTACAAAACATCAAAAATACCTTTTTTTTAAGTACAATATCATCAAAAACAGTATAAAATAGGTATAAAAATCTCAACATATTTTCCTTTGATCAAAATTCCATTGTAGCAGCTTCAAAAAAAGAAAGCTCTAGGGTTAGCTATTTGGCCAATACCTCGTAATCTTAGTGCAAGCACTAAATATTAACAAAGGTCAATCTATAGACCGGGTAAGTCTTTATTTAATTTTTGAAAATTTTAAAATTTAGTAAAAATAGTTTGAAAGTAGAAATATTTAATTAATATAAGGAAAATTAGAGAGCAAGCGTAGCACGACACAATCCGATTTAATTTGCAAAATGGCAAATCAAACTTGAAAGGGAAAAAGTGTAGTTCAGGACCCAGTGCAAGACCGACCTTAAACCGCACAATGCCCAGGTGGAACTGGTCCACTAACACACTTACTGAGGGTTCAACCCTGCACTAAGATTAAAAGTCCTTAATGGCCTCCTGAACCTTCCTCTCCAAAGGTGATTGAACAGGCGGTCCTGATGTCCAAAAGAGTTGACCGTACTTAGCCAAGACAAAAATGGGTAAATCATGCCAATGGAAGAAGGGTAATTTGGTCCAAGAGGGATGTGGACACATTACCGATGTATGAGGATAATATTCTTGATTTAAATAGAGAGAAAAGCAATTCCTCAGTGGAGTCACCAGAAGCTGTTGACACTAAAAAGTTGAGGAGTTGCTTGTTGGAAGCTGTCGGCCTCCAGAATTGAAATCTCATCACCCACTTCGGAAGGACATTTAATTTAGATATATAATTAAGTTTAGAAAAATATGAAATTAAACAGATCCCATATCTTTTATAGTTTAAATGAAAGAGCACTGCACCTCAAACTATGTATCTATCACGAAAGATAAACAAAAGACCTGAGGGTGAGGTTCGATCGAATAAACTATGAAATATATGATAGCTGTTTGGTCTGCAAAAATCATTTTATTTGCCGACAAATTCCTCTATTTAATACGAAGAATTAAATAGAGTTTATTTAAGCTGGGTTCGGAAAAGCTTCCTATAAGGGCAAGCTCCTATAGTTAATTACATTTTAAATGAACAAAGTCACTCAAGAAAACTCTCGATAAAAATCAGGGAATATTATCTTCAAGGATTTCAAAAGGATAGGAATTTTTTAACGAGATCAGACAAAGAGGTGTGAAAGGGGAATGACTCAAATTTGGAACATTTATCATATAATCCAAAGAAGAAAAAACTAGGGGATGTCATAAATCGGGAGGAAAACCTCGGTGAATTCCCAGTATATCCTATTGTTTGGCTTCAGTTTTGAGGAGAAATTATTTAAATATTTCATCCTACAAATTTTATTTGTTTAGGGCTTTCATTCTATGTGAAACGATCACACAAATGACCTGAAAGATATGAGGATTTAGGTCGTGACAAACGACGTGACAAATGACAACCTCGGAATCCTAAGACGAGTTATTGTTTATATTGTACAACAGAGCTATACAAAAGGCCTAAGCTGAGTTGAGGTTTTATGTTGCATAAGCAAACAACCTCAAAATCCTATGTCTTGTTCTTTAATTTTAAGGAAAGATATGCTATTGTAGATCCTTTTGCTGATGAAGATGGTCATGCTGCCTACAAAGCTAGCTTCAAGCTCCTCGTTGTGACGAGTTTAAGTTTTTTAATGTGTCAGATTATGATGTCAAATCAAATGTTCCTATGATTATAGTTCTTTAAATATTATGAGGCATATTGAAGTTGATTAGAACGACACCGGTTAGGATCCTACGGTTCCCTAGTTTCGATACCACTATTTTCATTCAGATTCACTTAGTCCAAATAAATTTACTAAACTCAACTCAATGAGTTCCATACTTTCATTTAAACCGTGGGAAGTCTTGTTAGCAACCGTAGGTTACCTCCTCTGAGGATTTCAGATCATCCAATAGAGACATCTTAATTTATTTGCAGTTGTTGTTTTGTGATGTTTGTGATTATATTTTGAGCTGTCTTATATTTTAAATTTTGGGTCGTTAAATTTTATCTTGGTTGATTTTAGTTTTGGTTTTGGTTTTGTGGCTATCCTAGCAGTTTTGGTTTTCATGCATGGTAACATCGTCGTTTAACATTCAAATTTGAAATAAAAAGTTTATAAAGGTAAATGCATTAATTTAAAAGCATACATGTCGATTCTTCTCATTTCTCCACCTGAAAGGTTAGTATTTGCAAGGCATGTATATATTTTTGCAAGGAATTGAAATCACAGGAGTAGATGGAGGGTTAGCTACCAAACCCAAGTTATGAATTTATTGAATCTTGAAAGATGTTAGTGGATGATTTTAGAACAAAATATGGCAAGTCCAATTTCCCCTTCAAAATGTCCAATAGATTTCAAAGTGCTTGAGGCATGACCCTAAATCACTTTGAGGATTATCGGCACTATTTTTGTTAAGGAGTTTCCCGTTGAAAGTTGTCGGCCGCCGAAATCAAAATTGCGTCACTCGCTTCTGAAGGACATTTTAATTTACATTATATATAGTTTAGAAAATTATGAAATCAAACCGACCCCATATTTTTTATAGTTTAATGAAAGAGCACTATACCTCAAACCCTGTATCTATTCCAAAGGATAAAAACAAGACTTGAGGATGAGACTCAATCAAATAAACTAAGAAATATATGACATCCATTTGGTTTGCAAAATCATTTTATTTGCCGATAAGTTCTCCTATTTAATACAAATAATTAAATAGGGTTTATATTAAGCTGGGTTCAGAAAAGCTTCCTATAAGGGTAAGCCCCTATAGTTAATTACACCTTAGATAACTGAACTTACCTAAGAAAATTTTTTATAAAAATCAGGAAATGTTATCTTCAAAGAGGTCAAAAGATAGGACTTTTGTTTGAGATCGAACAAAGAGGTGTGTAAAGGGAATGGTTCAAATTTGGAACATTTTGTTTTTGGAATCCAAGAGAGGAATAACTAAGGGATGTCATATATTTGAAGGAGAACCTCTGTGAATTTCTAAGCTATCCTAATGATTGGCTTCAGTTTTAAGGAGGAATATTTACATATTTCATCCTGCCAATTTTATTAGTTTGGGCTTACATTCGTGTGAAATGATCACACAAAATAACCTGGAAGATATGAGGGTTTAGGTTATAACGAATGATAACCTCGGAATCCTAAGACGAGTTAAGGCTTAGATTGTATAGCAGAACCATAAAAAAGTGTGAATATAAGTTAAGGATTCATGTTGCATAAGAAAAAAACCTTGAAATCCTATAGCTTGTTATTTAATTCTAAGGAAAGAATGTTGTTGTAGATCCTCTTACTTTTAAAGATGGTTGTGCTGCCCAAAATGCTAGCTCCAAGATACTCGCCATGATAAGTTTAAGTTTTCTAATATGTTAGGTTATAATGTCAAATTACATGTTCCTATTGTTGTAGTTTTTTAAAATTTTTTGTGTCATATTAAAGTTAATTAGAGCAACACCGGTTAAGATACTACGGTTCCCTCGTTCCGGCCCCACTAGTTCTATCGGATTCACTTAATCCAAATGAATTTACTAAACTCAACTCAATGAGTTCCATACTTTTAGTTAGACCCTGGAAAGAGACCGTGGGAAATCTCGTTAGAAACCATAGGTTACCTCCTCTGAGGGATTCCCGATCATATGATAGAGATGTCTTACTTTAAATGCAGTTGTTGTTTTATGATGTTTGTGATTAAATTTTAAGTTGTTTTATATTTTGAATGTTGCGACGGTGAATTTTATCTTCATTGATTTTAGCTTTGATTTTGGTTTTACGACTATCCTAGCAGTTTTGGTTTTCATGCAGGGTGACATCGTTGTTTAACATGTAAGTTTTATAAGCATAAAAATACAGTGCGAAAAGTAAAAGAAATGACGGTACTCTAAACGGTAAAAGCATACCTGGCGAGTCTTCTCGTTCTATCACCTGAAAGGTCAGTACTTGCAAAGCATGTATATAATATTACAAGGAACTTAAATTGCAAGAGTAGATGCAGGTTTAGCTACCAAACCCCAGGCTATGATTTTGTTGGATCTCGGAAGATCCTAGTAGATAATTTTAGAACAAAATATGAAAAGTTCAATTTACCCTTCAAAATGTTCAATAGATTTCTAAAATGCTTGAGGCATAACCTTGGACCATTTTGAAGATCTCTTGAAATATTCCGAGTTCATTTTGAACTTATCATATTGTTCCATTAATCATCTGGGGTTGAAGTGTGACTTCCCCATTGCTCAGTGAAACTTGACAATTTAATTATCCCAAGGACAGGATACCTAATTAATCAATTGATGTTTCATTGAGAGTTATGCGGGTGAGTGCCCCTGAGGCATGTTTAGGTCATTTATGATTGTGATGCCCACAATTAAGGTCAAGCTTGTAGTGTTTAAAGATGTTAATCACCAATCGTATTATCTTCTAAATCCAATCAATTGAGTTTAGACATTGAGCCTAGGTCACTACTAAGCCTTTAAAAATTATGATAGGTGGCTGGTGATTATCAAAGTTTTAATTTAAGTGATGTGTATTCTTATTAAATGATCAAACCATCATCAACTTTGGGCTTAAGAAAAGTAAATTATCATCTTTCTAGCTTAAGCCCATTCAAGCTTAAGCCCATCGCTTAAGAATCATTTAACTTTAATTGACATCCAAGTCATGAAGATTAGGAGAGTTATGCTTTTGTTGATGTTGTGCAAGGATGGTGAATGAGTTTCTACCTTTTAATCCCATTGCATTTCAATCATCCAAATATGTTATGAGGATCAAAATTACCCATTTATCCCTGATTAATCCTAAATTTTGATTAAGACACAAAAAACTGAATGGACTATTTTACCCTCGTGGCACCTCACCTCATAACTCACAAAACACAACTCAAATGACTTTGAGGGTTTAGAGTGTCATATCCATTATGTAATTAGGATATTAGAGGAGAATATGTGGACCTCTCAAAATTTAATTTAATTTAATTATTTATTTAAATTTAGAAAGTTGGATTTTTTTTAGAAATTGATTTATTTAACTATCGAAAATAAATTTTGTATTTGTGAAAAAATTATTAAAGGTTTCTTTAGGTCAGAGAAACACTTAGGTAAAATTTCATGGTTTTTTGAATTAAATTTTTAGTATTATTATTTAATTTTTAATCAATCTCAAGGATTTAATCGGGTAGAAAATGATATTTTAATTACAAAAATAATTTTTATATTTTTGGTAGACTTCTCTGAGTTCAGAAAACTCAGAGAGTCAAAATTTATATTTTTGTGATTTTGAATTTATTTATCGTAATTATTTTAGTGGAAGATAGAGAACATTCATTTTAAGCCTTGAAAATTCATTTTTTTGACTTAGAACAATTAAGAAAAATGCCCTAATGAATTATAAGTCATCAGGAGATATTTACACACATTTCAAACTATTTTTGATATTTTTGGAAATCTTGATTATTTTAACTATTTTTAATTTAAAATACCATTTAAAAATGAAATATTTTCACAAAAATATATTTTATTTTTATTAAATGCCCAAGATCACAAGGAACTCAAAAACCTAAGTTTCATAATTTTTGTAAGTTTATTTAATTTAATAAAATTATTTTCATATAGAAATACAAGGTTTACTTAAAAATCCATTTTAGTGCTTAAATTAAGCAAATAATTTTGATATTTTTACATTGAGTAGATATGATTTTAATGGACAATGTAGAAGTGATTTTTCCAATTCTTTATAAATATATAATTTACATAAATTAAGATAAGTTGTATGATTTTAATCAAGTTTAGAAATATACAAAATTATTCAAAACATCAAATTATTTTTGCTAGACTTCTCTGACAACAAGAAACCAACTTAAATATTTCAATAATTTTCTAGGTGATGTTTTCATTTATATAATTGAAATAAGCCAAAATAGACACCCTAGCTTAAAAATTAATCCTAAATTTTGATTAAGGCACCAAAATATGAAAGGACTGTTTTACCCTCGAGGCATCTCACATCATAACTTACTAAACACAACTCAAATGACTTTGAGGGTTTAGAGTGTCATATCCATGAGGTAATTAGGATATTAGAGGAGAATATGTGGACCTCTTAAAATTTAATTTAATTTAATTATTTATTTAAATTCAGAATGTAGGATTTTTTTAAGAAATTGATTTATTTAACTTTCCAAAATAAGTTTGTATTTATGGAAAAATTATTAAAGGTTTCTCTAGGTCAGAGAAAAACTAGGTAAAGTTTCATGGTTACTTGAATTAAATTTTTAGTATTATTATTTAATTTTTAATCAATCTCAAGGATTTAATTGGGTAGAAAATGATATTTTAGTTACAAAAATAATTTTTATTTTTTTGGTAGACTTCTCTGAGTTCAGAAAACTCAGAGAGTCAAATTTTATATTTTTGTCATTTTTAATTTATTTATCGTAATTATTTTAGTGAGAAGATAGAGAAAATTCATTTTAAGCCTTGAAAATTCATTTTTTTTTACTTAGGAAAATTAGGAAAAATGTCCTAATGAATTCTAAGTCATCAAAAGAAATTTACACACATTTCAAAACCATTTTTGATATTTTTGGAAATCTTGATTATTTTAATTATTTTTAATTCAAAATACCATTTAAAAAATGAAATATTTTCACAAAAATATATTTTATTTTTATTAAATACCCCTGATCACAAGGAACTTAGAAAACCAAATTTTTTAATTTTTCTAAATTTATTTAATTTAATATACTTATTTTTGTACAAAAATACAAGGTTTAATTAAAAATCCATTTTAGTGCTTAAATTAAGCCAAATATTTTTTATTTTTTTACAGTGAGTATATATGCTTTTTATGGACAGTGTAGAAGTGATTTTACCAATTTTTGATAAATATATAATTTAGATAAATTAATATAAGTTATATGAATTTAATCAAGTATAGTAATATACAAAATTATTCAAAATATCAAAATATTTTTTCTAGACTTCTCTAACCACAAGAAAAATACAAAAAATATTCCCATAATTTTTCAAGTGATATTTTAATTTATATAATTAAATTAAGCCAAAATAAGCACCCTAGCTTGAAAATTAGGGTTAGAGATATATAGATGTCCTCTGACCTTAGGAAAATCAGAGAATATCTCCTCCGTGATGAGGAACAAACTCTGAAAATTTCAAGCCATGGTAAAATATTTAAGCCATGGAGAATAAAAATACCACAGAGGGTGTTTAATTAATTACAAATAATATATTTGAAAAATAATTTTTATTTTTGGCCACATATTTCTCCCCTGTTCACTAAGCAAGAGGGTATTTTTTTTAATTTTTAGGATTTTTCTATGAAAAGTTGTGAAATTTTAAAGATTTGTTATTTATTTAAATAAGCAAAATGATAATTTTCTATTCATCCCAGTCACGCGTCGCGTCATCCTTGTTCTCCTCAAAACGCCACAAGTTGCTTCTTGGTTCGACACCGCCATCTGAGTTGGTCTCCACTCATCCCGTTGTTCACGTACGAAGGCTCTGTCTAACTCAATCTCATCCATCCATTCGATACACACTCGATCAGACGGCTCCCGTTATCGTCCCTGATAACTAGAACCCGTGAACCGTCCAACTTTAAGCCCTAAGATCTTAGTCTAGATTCAAACAAATTACTTCGGGCTTGTTCCTACACCTTCATTTACTCAAGACAAGTACATCTATATGGTTACATTGCTATGAATTGCAAGTTTTCTTCACAAAAGACCAAACTGAGCTTAAAATTTGGGTTAGTGAGCTATACCTTTGCCCAATTGGTGAGGCCTTGATTGGGTTCTTGTGGAAGCTTCAGTGGAGTCTTGAAGGTGAACCTCTTGGATGTGTTTGTTTCCTCTAGTGAAAGCTCCAAGTATGAGTTTGAACAAAGGGTGGAGCGGCTTTAGTTTAGGGATATGTTAGAGGGCTCAATAGAGGGGGATTTTGATGGGGATCTTCCTCTCTTTCTCTGGTGAAGCTCAAGAGAAAATCAATTTGGTATTTGGGGGAGTTTTTAGGATGACCAAAATTTTCCCCCTAATTTTGAGTTCAAAAATTGAGCTCAAGTGATGGGGGAGATGACCCTAGAATGGTTGCAATGGGGTTAAGGAGTCTTAGAGGAGCTCTGGGAACAATTCAATAGAGTTTTCCCAAAGAAAATTTGATTGTCCTCTTTTTATCCATGGAGGAGGGGTTTAAGTAACACAACCTAGGGTGGCTGTCATGACCTCCAATTGGGTGCAATGTGGAGATGAGGTGGAAGGCTTTAAAGTGCTAAGGGCCAATCAGAGTTGGAAAACTATGATGGGTGTGTTTTGGGTTTGAATTTGAGCTTGGGGCTCTGAGTTTTGGTGTTTTACGGACACTGGGCCGACCGACAAGGCTAGGGGAGGTGGCCAGAAGGTCAAGGGAGTCAGTGGGAGGCCTAATTATAATTTACCTCCAAGGGTTTGTCATGATGGAAGAGATTTTTTGGTTAAGACTCAAAAATGGGATGAAATCCCTTAATTTAGGAACCCATTAGTCCATAGCTTGCTTGGGTGGGTTTAGTATGGTTTAGCCTGGTCAATAAGGCGTGCTTAGTGGCTACGAAAACCCTAATTGTCAATTTTGGTGCATGGGTCCAATTTGGGTCCAAATAGCTAAAAGTTGGGTTTGAGTTAGGCTAGCCATGACTTTGAGCCCAATTGATTGATCAACATTGTGTAAATGATTGTTATGAAGATTTTTTGTGAAGGATTGAAGTAGTTTTGACTTCAATGGGAAGCAAGTTCAATTGGAAGCTCAATTTGAAGGATTTAGGGATTTGGTCAATTTGGGCATGTTGGGCTAGAATTGGGTCTAGGTTGGGCTAAGTCCAAATTGATGGTTGAAAATGGTCTATAAGAATGTCATGATAAGTTTTCAGCATAAATTGGGTGCCAATTTTGGGGTTAGGACATTCAATTTGGTGGAATTTGGTGATCTTGGACTTGGGATAAAATTAAGTGAAATTGAGGTTTCACCAAGGCCAATTGAAGGTCAAATTTGATGTGTAGGATTGTTATGAAGAGTTTAAGATTCAAATTGGGGCAAATTGAGTAGGCTATGGGGTTGAACTAAATGAGATTATGTCATAGGGCCAAAAATCGGGGTTTGACTTAGATTAAAATTGAGCTCAAAGCATAGGCCAATTAGGCATAGATTTGGTTTAGATTGATCATGTGAGTGGTGAATTTGATTGTAGAATTGAAATTGAGGGGAATTGGGCTCAAATTGATTGACATTTGAGGTAAATTTGAGAAAATTTGGCCTTTGAAGGCAACTTGGGGGTTTTGGTCAAAATGGCCAAATTGTGTTTAATTATAGGGTCCAAATTGGTTTTGGAGACATTTGGAGTGATTTTGGATGTTTTGGGAAAGTTTAGCGTGCGTAGGGTATTTTTGTAATTTTAGGGGTATTTCTGTCAATTTTGAGGGTATTTCGGTAAATTTGGAATTTTTGGGTGGTTTTGGGCAATTTGGGTATTTTGAAATGGTTTGAAATGATCTCTGAAAAAATTTGGGTACTTTGGGTGAATTTGAGGATTTTGGCCAAATTTAGGGTTTCAAGGGCTTTCAGGTAATTTGGGTGGATTTAGGGGCAAAAGGCCAAGTTGGACATTTTGATAGAATTGAGGTACCAAACACCCTATATGAGCTATGGACCAATGAAATCCCCATTTGGGTTTTCTATGTACTGGTCTTAGCTAAACTCTAGCCTATGGCTAGTAGGTTTACGGGACCATCTACATGAGTCCCTCAAAAGATCAAGGGGTCAAAGTCAACAAATTTGGGTTTCAAGGTTGTGAGCGGATGTAGGTGATCGTGAGTGCAGGTGAGTGAACTAGCTCTAGACCAACACCCAGGGTCAACCCTAAGGTCAAACAGTCCTATGGGGACTCTCTTTGAGCTCCCTCATAGTGACCCCACCTACTAAGTGCTAGAGGTTAGGATCAATTTGTAGAGCTTCATGTTGAGCAAAGAGGAGTTTAGAGTATCTAATGGTAAGGGTTCCTTTTCTAGTTTTCTAGGAAGAGTGAATATGAAAGTCCTATGGTTAAACCCTAGGATACTAAAGAGGGAAAACTAAACCTCAACTAAAAGTGAAGTCAACAAATGGACCCCCAATAGGTGTGGTGTGCTATGCAAGCTTGGTGCGCGTATTGGCGTTGATCGACGAGATCAAAAAAATCAATGTAGACTCCTAAGTCAACAAACCTAGAAAGAAGTGTAAAATGTGTGCGCTAGTTGTTTCTGCTGGGGAATTAGCAAGTAAATACTCGATTGAAATCAAGGAGTAGGAACTCTCGCTGGGGATTGGAGAGTGGGTTTTGGTCTATTGTGGATGGGAATCAGTATTTAGGTGTTGACCCTGAGATGGGAATAGAAATTTAGGTATTAATCCTGAAATAGAGTCAAAATTTAGGTACCAACCTCGAAGATTGAGAGTAGGATGTCGTGTTCCATTCAAGGGGGTCTTATACCAATCTGGAAGATGTGTGTAGATAATTGGATGCGGTGTCCCATTTAATGGGGTCTTATACCAATCTCGAAAGGGTTGAGAATAGAATGTTGTGTTCCATTCAAGGGACTCTTACTCCTATCTCAAAGGTATGTGTGTAGAGAATTGGATGTCGTGGTCCCATTCAAGGGGGTCTTATACTAATTTCAAAAGGGTTGAGAATAGGATGTTGTGTTCCATTTAGGGAGTTTTACTCTTATCTTGAAGATATTTTTAGAGAATTGGATGTCGTGATCCCATTCAGGGGGGTCTTATACCAATCTCAAAGATATGTGTAGAGAATTGGATGTTGTATCCCATTCAAGGGAGGTATTATACCAATCTCGAAGATATGTGTAGAGAATTGGATGTCGTATCCCATTCAAGGGGGCATTACACCAATCTCAAAGATATGTGTAGAGAATTGGATGCCTTGGTTCCATTCAAAGGGGTCTTATACCAATCTCAAAGATACATGTAAGGATGTCGTATCCTATTCAAGAGGGTCTTACACCAATCTCAAAGATATGTGTAGAGAATTAGATGTCGTGGTCCCATTCAAAGGGGCCTTATACCAATCTCAAAAGGTTGAGAATAGGATATTGTGTTCCATTAAAGGGAATCTTACTCCTATCACAAAGATAAGTGTAGAGAATTAGATGTCGTGGTCTCATTCAAGGGGGTCTTATTCCAATCTCGAAGATATGTATAGAGAATTGGATGTCGTATCCCATTCAAGGGGGTCTTATACCAATCTCGAAAACTATGTGTCACATTAGGAAGGAAAGCTCTGTGGCCCAAATCCAGCCCAGGAGATAGTGAAAAGGAAGTTAGTGTCTCAATATTGGCTTTGAGAACAAGAATGTAGTGCAAAAAGTGTGTGGTGATAAACTCATAGATGTGTGTCATGTGAAAAGGTTGACATTGGTGAGGAAGATATGTGAAATTTTGTGAGGTTTTATGTAGAGTATGAAATTCCGTGAGGATGTGAAGAGAATTAGTGCAGACAAAGATAGTCATGCTGTGCGGGCAAAGAGTAAGAGACATCAAAATCGAAAGAATCAACTCAACAAATTTATTTTCTTTTCTTGTTGTTTTTATCACATTTAATTATCAAAATATATTTTCAAAATTTAATTTTTGTTTGTTGATTTTTTTTTAAAAGAGAGTTTTTTCTTATTAAATTTTTTATTATTTTTTTGTTTGTTCATTGTAGTTTGGAACCAACGTATGGTTCTGTGGCTTTTATCCATCGCACAAAAGGGCAATTGAACAAACAGACAAAATATCTGAAAGAGATTTCATTAATTTGCTTCAAACAGGTGTTACAGTTTGAACATAGGCCGAAGCATCAAAAAGTACAATATGTTGAACGCATCAAGAGTACATCTGAAAATAACTCATGTTGGGTACATATCACAAGCTGAGCATATCCGATACATATGTCAACATATCTGCTGTGTCAAAATGCAGTAAAAAGGTATCTCCTGAGTGTCCATCTCTGGTGGGACGAGCTTCTGATCGAGCTAACCTACTAAGCTATGCTCTAGGACAAGAGTTCCCTTTGCATGTGCTTAGAGGTGCAACTCTCTCTTAGCTCGTAATGCAGTAGCTCTTCCAACTCCGGATCCGGCTGGAATCCCAATGGCACTTTGTTGTCATCCATTCTTCAGAAAGTTACATACACCCTGTTGTGTCGTACCTCTAAAAATGCAATGTTTGGAAATATCTGGTCCATTTCCTTTAAGAACCAGCACTGAACCCACTGGTAGCGGAATCTCAACAGATCCTTTGAACTCACTGGGGCCACTGACATTTATTTCTTTCCCGAATAAAATGTTGCTTCTGCTTATGAAAGAGGTTTTAATAAATTATTTAATTTACATGTAATTAAAGTTATAAAAATATTTATCATTTGTAGTCACCTTCATCATATATATTGATGATACAGTCGTTGGGAATATAGTCGGCTGGAAGTATGCTCCATCAGACCATTCTCTTGATCATCCATTTTATCATAGGAGGCAACGTGTCCACCTCATCGTGTCTTAAAATCCCCGGGGGATTTCCTTGTCTGTCCTTGGTGAAGTTGTAATAGCAGTCACATTGTGTAGTGATCCTACACTCTCCACACATCCATTTCCGTGGCTCAAAATAGGTTCTTTCCATCAGAAGGCCTGATCAACCCCTGACCCTTAGATCAAAGATGCAATCAAGAATACTTCTTTCATCTCTTTCAAAGAAGACTCTGGTGTACAATTCCAAGCCTTCCAATATATTGATGAATCTTCCTTGAAATTCTTCATAGAATTCAAATTCCCTTTTGTTTACTTTACTCATTTTGTAGTATTCTGTCGTGGTGATGATCAGCAGCTGTCGAGGATGCTCCCTCATTTCAATATCAGCGAGATTCCAGACTAGTGATGTCTCTACATCCACCGGAATATATGAGTCCCCCATTGGGTGATAAGTGACATGAAATTTGTCATCGGTGGACGTGTACTCCTCAAGAGTACTGTACCGTTCTAAGTGGAGAACGTTGCAATCCAGGCATTCCACAAATTCCCCTGTAGCTGGTGTTTGTGCGGGAATTTTGGTGTTGCATGTTAGACAACCCGCACAAAGATCATCTAAAACTCCTGGTATCTCCGGGTTTGTAGTGAACTCAGACTCATCCTATGTGGCAGGAAAGCTGGTAGAGGTCTCGCTCATGCCTGAATTATAGATTTTCCCCTCAGGAATATGGGTAAGCAAATTTTATGCCTCCTTATGACATCTTCTTTCTTAACGCATGAAAGCTCCATGTTTTTTTCTGTTGGTGTTTTTGCGTTGAGTTCTTTGCAGGGGTGCATCTGATAGTCTTTCATCATTAGTAGTGACTAGGCCTCCGGTTGGCACAGTTATCATAGACGACATGCGACTAGTCTCCTCCATCAAATTTTGCTGTACTAATCTTGTTGTACTATCACTTTCTTCCCCTTCAATGAGGAATCCTCCTTGGTGCTAATCTTTAACAGCAACGGTAGCCCTTATTTTTCTTGATGACTAACCACGTCTATCAAGGGACCCTCATAGTCCATATCGACTTGACTGAAGTCCATGTCAAAGTCTATGCTGCCACCCTACGGTGCCCTTTCTTGATTAAGTGCGAGGTTCCAACCATCTTTAAAAGCAAAAATCAGCTTTTGTCCTGACATTCTCTCTGCAGACAATAGGAAAAACATCAGTGCGCTGAAATTTAGCAATAACAAGAACAAAACAAAGTATTTTTTAGAGAAAATTTTAGTTAATGTTGGTAAGTAAATTGTTTATTTATTTATATGTTTTGTTTAATTTAGTAAAATATCAAACTTGAAAGTAGGAAGAAGAAAATCAAAGTATGTAGCTTCAAAAGTTTTCATTTTATTGAGGTTAATTTTATTATTAAAGTTTGGACTCGGTCACAGACGTTTGTCCAAATAAATAACCCCAGAGCAATCAAAACAGAGCAATCAAAATTTCAAAAATGCAATTTCAAGCAGCGTCAAGTTGCATAGTATGTCTTCAAGTCGTCCGTTGATCGATAACATGGGTCTTCCGCCTCCAAAATCCATTAGCTGGTAGGCTCCTCCTGCATAGACCTTTTCTACGACAAATGATCCCTCCTAATTGGCTCAAAATTTCCACCTATCTTGCGGTGTGCGAGAATAGGCCTTTTAGCACAAGTACGAGATCACCAACTCTGAATGTCCTTGGGTGGACCAATTTTTCATGAACTTGTACCATCTTCGCTTGGTAAAGCTCCAAATGCTATTGGACTTCTAGTCATTTTACTTTAAGACTTTCCAATTCTTCAAGTCCAAGCTTTGCACTTTATTCTATTGCAAGTTGATTGGCAATAATGACTCTGAAAGACAGCATCTGAACCTCTAGCGGTAGTACAACCTCAGACCCGTACATGAGCATGTAGGGTGTACACTGAGTGGGAGTCTTGAACGTTTTCCGGTCGGCCCACAAAGCTTCTAGCAATCTGTTTTTCCAATCTCTTTTATTTTCATTGAGTGTTTTCTTCAAAATCTGTACCAGTTTCTTGTTGAAGGCTTCAGCTAAGCCATTTGCTCTGGGTTAGTAGATTGTAGAGTACCTCCAGTTCATCCCGTATCGTTTAACGAAGTTGTTGATTTTTATGCTTTTGAAAGTTGTCCCATTGTCGGAGATAATTCTGCGCGGAACTCCAAAACGGTAAACGATTTGGGTTTTAAAGAACTGAAGGACGTGCTGTGCGGTAACCTCTTGTAACGGCACTGCCTCTTCCAATTTGTAAAAGTAATCTGTTGCGACAAGTATAAATCTCTGTCCTTTGGAAGATGGAGGGACTATCAGACCTATTATGCATGTGCCCTAACATTTGAATGGCTATGAGGCAATTGTTGGGTGTAGCACATTTGGAGGCTGGTGCAAGACCACCCCATGCACTTGACACTGGTGACATCTTCTGCATGTATTGATACAGTTGGATAACATCACCGACCAATAATATCTGACTCTCTTAATCTTCATTTTCATCTTTGGCCTTGACTGGTGAGCACCACACAATCCGACATGTACTTCTTTGATAATATTTTGTGCTTTGCTTAGGTATCGCAGCCACATCTGGTCGAATGATCTCCTGTAGAGTACATCACCAACTTGAGCATATGACATAGTCCTTTTCGTGATGTGATGTGCTGCTGACTTGTCCTCTGGAAACTTTCCAGTTTGCAAATATTCCATCAATGGCTTGCGTCATTGATGTCAGCAACCACAATCACCGTTTTTTCTTCTTTTCTGAGCTTACGTAGATTGTTGAGGTTGATTCAAAACAAAACCTGCCTTCCTTGTACTGTGATATCAATGGAGTCCTCCAGGGGACATGCTAATTCTTTTGCAAGTTTTGCTAAAGCATCAGCAAGGGCATTATCTCCTCGAGGAATATGGTTGAAAGTTACATTCAGAATCTTCTCCAACAAGTTTTTGAGTACTGATGGTATTCTGCTAACCTTGGTTTTAAAATATTTTATTGTTCTTGTTGGATGATAAGTTGAGAGTCACCATATATGGCATTATGCATTATATGCAACGATATTGCCAACTCTAATCCGATGATTAAGGCTTCATATTGTGCTTTATTGTTGGTACATGGCCCTGTCAAGTGGTATGAGAACCTCAGCATACCCTTATCTGGTGTGATAAAGATCAGACCAATTCCTGCTTTGTTTGGTATAACTATGCCCGATCCTTTGTCTTTTCTGGCTAATGAAGCTCCATTTAAGTACATCTCCCAATGTTGCGCATGGGATAATTCCATTTGTAATACTTGCTCATCTGGTAACTCGTCATTAAGAGGGGACCCAGCTGGCAGTGGGTGTGCAGCGAGAAAGTCTGCTAAAATCTGTCCCTTTATAACACGGAGGGGAACAAAAGTTATATCAAATTGCAACAAAATCATCGATCATCTTGCTAGACGTCTGAAGAGTGTTGGTCAGGTCATCAAATATTGCAACGGATTAACTTTTAAAATTAGGGTAATCTTATGAGAAAGCATTTAATATCTAAGCTTTTGGGCGACAAAAATCAAAGCTAGACAATGCTTCTCGATAGATGGATACCTTACTTTTGTTGGTATTAGACGTCGACTCAAGTAGTATAGTGCATTTTCTTTACCCTCATCGCTGACTTGGGCTAAGATGGCTCCAAGAGAGTCATATAAGGCCACGGTATAAAGTATCAAAGGTTTCCCTGGGATAGGGGCTGCAAGAATAGGTGTTATTAAATATTTCTTAAAGTCCTCAAAGGCCCACTGCCATTTCTCTTCCCAAACAAATTTGGCATGTTTTTTAACTAATGTCGATAAGGGCTGACACATGCCTGAGAGATTAGAAATAAATCATCTCAAATATGCCAATTTTCCTTGGATAAAACATAGTTGTTTCAAGGTTTTAGGCTGAGGCATCTCCAAGTTAGCTTTAATCTTATCTGGGTCGATCTCGATTCCTTGACAACAGACAACGAATCCTAGAAATTTCCTGGAGATAACATCAAAGGCGCACTTTAAGGGATTCATCTTAAGGTCATATCATCATAACCGTTTAAACACAATCCTTAAATCATACAAATGGTCTACTTTTTATTTACTTTTGATGAACAAATCATCCACGTAGCATTCCACTTGGTTGTGAATGAGAGCATCAAAAATATTTTTCATAGCTCATTGGTATGTTGCTCTAGCAGTCTTCAACCCAAAAGACGTCATTGTATACCAGAAGATCCCAATAGGTGTTCTGAAGGTTGTAAATGCTGCATCATCTGGAGCCATCTTGATTTCGTTGTACCCCGATGATCCATCCATGAAGGAGAAAATTTTATGTGTCGAAGCGATATTCACCATCATTTTTGATATTGGTAAGATAAATTCATTTTTGGACACGCTTTGTTCAAACTTCTGAAGTCAACACAAACACGTATTTGTCCATTTTTCTTCTTAATTGACACAATGTTAGCTAACCACATGGGGTATTGCTCTTTTCTTAAAAAGTTAGCGTCTATTAATTTCTTCATATTGGCAATGACTTGCTGTTCTATTTCGAGGTGTACTCTTCCTGGAGCTTGTTTTGCTGGGGTTATATCTTTGTCCACCCCGAGTTTATGAACTACAACTTCTGCTGACAGTCCTGGCATTTCATCATAACTCCATGCAAAACAATCTTTGAATTTTGTTAACAGTTTAAACGATTGTAAAGCTTTTTCATCATTGAGTAGAGAACTTATGAACGTAGGTTGGGGTTGCTCTTCCGTCCCGAGGTTAATTTCCTTTAATTCATCGACAATTGAATTGATTTCTTCCTAAAATTTTGGTGGAGCATCTTCGATTAGCTGACCAGTACATTCATCGTCCACATCATCTCCTCCCGATCCACTAGTAACAATCATGCAAAATTTTGAATCATCGACTGGTCCTACTGTATCAAATCCAATACCCGCTTTTAAGTAAGGAGTTTGACTTTTAACATTCCATAATTTTTTAAAAATTTGTAACTTATCTTTTGGCATTTATTTTGACAAAAGTCCCTGTTGACTTTTGTACACAATGCGAAAATTAACCGAAAGGCAATTTCATTAATTCATTAGAATCCTCATCTAAATTTACATGATTTTCAATATTAGTAGAAGTAGAAGCACGATAAAATTTGATCGGCTTTAAACCAATGCTACGGACTTCCTTGACCTCTAAACTCTCGATCGTTTGATGGAAAATCAAAGTAAGGGTCATGGCGTTCACATAGTGGTTTATTTGATCATACATTGTCTCATATTCGCTTTTCTCCATATCTTCTAGGATATGTTGTACTGAGGTTTCTTTTGTTTTGTCATCATTATTTTGCCTTCAAAACTATCTTTATCACCAATGTTGATGTTCAGCCTAGTCTGTTCAACAAAAACGTTAGTTCTTCCTCGTCCACGTCCCCAACCTCGACCTCGAGTGCACGAACTAAAATAACCCCCACCAACTTGTTGCAAATGAGTGGTGGAAGATCGCTGAAGTGGAGTTGAATGGCTTCCTCTTTGTGATTCTTCTAAATCTTTACTTTTATTTATCACAATTTCACGAAAGAAGATAGTTTTCTTCGGAGGCACGTAGTAGGCTGCATCTTTATGAATGCCAACTTCATGAACTGAAAAAATGTTTTAAATCTCCCTTGATACAATGTTCTTGTCCTTTCTTGTAGTACTTAATGAATTGGTGTAGAGATGATGGAACCATGTTGTGTTCGTGAATCTAAGGTCGACCCAGTAGAGCGTTAAAAGAGGTCTTGGTGTCAATGATATGAAACTTAGCTGTTATTATGAGTTCTCCAACTTTCATAAGCAATGTAATGGATCCAAGGGCTCTTTATCCTTTTTGGTTGAATCCTCTTAGCATCATTTTATCGACCGTAAGCTCCTGAGCTTCATTATCTAATAGGCCAATGTCTGTAGACTCATCAAGTTGAGTGATGCTCCGGGATCTACTAAAACTTTGGACAACATATATTTTCTGATGTGAAGCCGATGTTAACGGAGATATAGAGTGGACGATTATGGTTGGCAGTGCCGAGCAACAAGTCTTCATCTGTGAAGGTTATCCCAGGCTGTTCTTTTAATTGGCAAACTTCATCCAAGAATGTGCTGGCCAATTGGGCTAAACAAATCTCTAGGTCAAGCAAAGCTGTAACCAGAGACTCTCTCATCTCCTTTAACAGGATTAGAGCATTCTAGATGCTTAATTTGGTTGGTAGCTTCCTAAGATGAGCTAACACGTTGTAATCCATTGATCTTTACTTGGTTATGTATTTCTTCCACTGGTAGAGGTGGATGTATCTC
This sequence comes from Phalaenopsis equestris, assembly GCF_001263595.1. NCBI lineage: Eukaryota > Viridiplantae > Streptophyta > Magnoliopsida > Asparagales > Orchidaceae > Phalaenopsis > Phalaenopsis equestris. Next base: position 9,472 of record NW_018219443.1, on the reverse strand, counting down.
TTCTCAAGTTATTATTTGCTTTCCTTTATCCGTTGGAGCTGACCTAAGGGGTAATACTCTCCCGCTCCTCAAGTTCACTTATGTAATTTCTTCTTCTTGAGATACCATTTTTGAATCTTTCGGTGTTTCTTCTTTATCGAAAAGATCTAAGTTGATGACAAGTGGTGCACTGTAGCGCTTGAGGATTGGTTCCTCACTCTCAGTGCTATCATAAGAGGTATTGTCGATGTCTTCTACAGTCTTGTTAACAGCTTCATCGGACTCAATTATAATTTGAGGATCATTTTGTGAATCATAGTCGAAGTTAGATTGGACATAATTGATTATGTTATCATCAGAAATAGTTAAAATGTAGCTGAAATAATAATCATTTTATTCATAAGACCCCGGAGGGGTAAGAAGATAATCATACAAGGTCGGAGGTTCGAGGATTTTCTTCCCCGAATCTGAGATAACTAATCTTGTAGAGGTATCCCCTATCCTACCCCCTGTACTATCAGTCTTTTTGGAGGTATTCTTCTTCTTCCTCTTCTTCTTTAACTGTGACGAATCTTCTGGTGAAGTCTTCATCTCACATTTGGCAAGCTGAAGAATTTGAACGGAGGCTTGTCTTGATGCATACTAGATATGGTTCAGTATTTTCTTTGACAATTTGCTCCAGACTGTACTCCACCCATCTTTTCCAGTATATGGGTCGATCAGAGAGATTGGCTTAGCCGAAACCATATTTATAAACCTTTTTCAAGTCCTTTAAAATATTCTTTTGGGATCGTTATATTCCCTTCTTTATGGTTTTTCTTGAGCCAATATTTAAAGATAAAACATTCATCAATAGTTTGTACTAGCAATTTGTGATACGGGCAATAGTTAGGTTGATCCTAATTGTCAACCTCTTTGGGTTTCCTTAGATATGATAGTCTGAACTTAGGCTTTATCAAACTTTTGAACATTTTGGGTATGACTTTGTCTTTGAAGGAATATACCACTTTCCTATGTTCCATAATGAATATTTTCTTATTCTCCGTTTGGTATGATCCTCCCTGAGGCGGTTGCTGGCTAGACTAGCCAGGCTAGACTAGCCATACTTTTGTGTCTACTGTTGAGTGTGTTGTGACGATGACTGACGAGAATTTTTAAAATTTATCTTCATTAGTTGTCTTCCTTTATTGATAGTTGCCATTGTTCCGGACTTCTTTTCAAATAATCTGGTCGTCTTTGACTTCTCATGAGAATCCATGTTTTTGACTTCTTCTTGAAGATTGCTAGCTTTGTTGAGTAGCTTCTTGAAGGATTTAATGGTGAGTCCCTTAAGCATGAAAGCTACTGGCCCATGAATGCTCTTGAACAAGATCTCAATTACGTGATGTTCTTGTAGCTGAGTTTCACATTTCATGCTAAGGTTTCTCCACCTCAAAATATAGTCCACTAAAGTCTCATTGAGCTTTTGCTTCTCTACTACGAGATCTCCAATAGACACATGATGTTAAGCTCTGGCAAATTTTTTCATGAACAACTGTTCTAGCTCAGCAAATGACTTTACTGATCCGTTGGGTAATTCAACATACCAATCAAAAGTGATTCCTGATAGGCTGCTGACAAACTATCGAAAAAGCAAAGCTTTGTTACCTTCAGTATTATCACAACTAGCTCGAAAATGTGCTATATGCTTCCTGGGATTTCCAGTCCCATTAAATATCTTAAAGTTTGGCTACACAAAACACTTAGGGTAGGGTATGATATCGAACTCCTCCGGGTAATGTCTACTCTTCAAAATCAATGCACCACTTTTAGACTGGCTAAGGCCTCCCGAACTTGCTCAAACAATTGTTTAAACTCTTTTTCTGGCATGTCACTTGATGGAGAATCCTTCTTTTGTTACTCATATTTATTTGCTGAGGCAACTTCCCTCCTTTCATCTGTGATATGTATCATCTCTAGTTGATTGACCTGTATGGAGGCTAGTTGTGGTAGTTGAGATTGTCCTGGAACTATGGCCATTTTGGTCATGATAGCAGCCATCTCTTCCATCCTTTTCTCCATTTGGGTGATTTGATCATCCCTTAGGAAAACAACCCTACGCTGCTCATCTACGACATTCACTTTGACAAGAGGTTGAGCGTCACGAGCAGATGCAGCTGCCCTGGTCTCGATGACATGGATATCCATGAAATCTTCATCGAAGTAATCATTAAAGTCAAAATCTTCATCATCATCATCGATGAAAACTCCTTGTTCTCGGGCTAATTTGGAAATCTTGACTCTGAGCTTTTCGTCCTTTTCTTCAATTATTTATTTTTGTAGCATCTTGAGATCTGGAGGACTTTGCTGGACATCCTCCACTTGCTCCTCCATCTCGCTAGCAATAATATCAGATACTTCAGACACTGGCTTCATTCCATGATCTTGCCCTACGGGCTTGCTAGTCTTACGGCGACCTTGGGTAGCCATACCCTTTTCTTTGATGGTGATGTCTTGAGACTGAGTGTCTCAGTAGAACATCGGCATGTCTAAGATAAGTATGCTCCCCATGGTGCAGATCAGATACAATATTGGGTAACCTCTTTATCTTATACTATAGAATTTTATGGGCATCCTTAACGATGGTGATATCAACTCTGCTCCCCAGGAGGAACTAGACGAGAATGCGAGCAGGCAAAGCTTCAGTTGATTTCTGAGATCATCTGGTAGATTTGACGCCCCTTAGAATTTCTTTTTTCATGCTAACTGAACAACTAAACAGCTAGTCTCTGGAAAGTTGAACTGACGCGGGTGACAGGAGCAGGCTTCTTCCTTTCCCCACCATGTCCATGAGGTGTCGGTAAAGTAGCGACGATCTTTCGGAAACTTTTGTACCCATTAGTATCCATTAAGGGATGGAACGTACTCCCTTGCAGAAGTGGATAGGTATCCGGTAATCCTGACTCCTCCTGGTGAGGAAATTCATCAACAGATTCTTTCTTAGAAATATGGGCTTAAGTAGCCATCCAAACCTTCATGTTGCGGTTTCTCCTTTGGGTTTGGGTTAACGGTGCGGTCCTCAAACTTGATCTGATTTCAAATACTGAAGGCAGGGCAACCAAGTGTTATCAACTTCATAAATCCTTACATATAAAAAATTGGGATCAATGTAAATAGCTGGCTTGGTAGGTGTCGTGGTGGCAGTAGTCTTGACCTTCTTGTAAGAAGGGAAGTCCTTAGAGCAGTTCAGGTTAAATTCAACAGACGGTTCCTGAACCTCTGGAGTGGTGACCTTCATTACGACGAACGGGGCTTTTCTGAGAACGACCTCAAGATCTTCAAATCCTGCTCCAAACTTGATGGTGGGAGCGACATTGCAGACACTGCAGCTAGTTGGCAGGTTGCAGGAAAAGTGAATGTCAGGAACACCATTGCCGCAGCTTCAAAAAAAGGAAAGCTCTTGGGTTAGCCATTTGACCAATATCTTATAATCTTAGTGCAAGCACTAGAAAGTAATGGAGGTCGATCAGTAGACCGGGTGAGTCTTTATTTAATTTGTGGAGATTTTAAAATCTTAGTGAAAACTATTTTGAAAGTAGAAAGATTTAATTAATATAAGGAAAATTAAAGAGCACACGCAACATGACACCCACACCCAACCTGACCGCTCTTTTATCTTTGAACCACCTATTTTGTTTGTCATGCTTGCCTTGTCTATAAACTTCTAACTCCAAATCTCAAATCTCGAGATCCTAATAATATTCCTTTCAAAAATAAAGCAAAAATGTTTCTTTTTATAACAATTTGAAATAAAATATAATCATTCAATTATATAGTAAATTAGACAAATTTTAAATACATATTCTAAATATCTAAACTTTTTGTGATGATATAACATGAATTTATGTAGGTATAACCATTACAAAAAAAAAATTCACCAAAGGTCTATGTATGGTAAGTTTCTCAATGCTTTATTTAAAAAAAAAAACTCACCAAAGGTTTCTGTATGATAAAATTTTAATCTAATTAAAAATACTTATAATATTTATATTATTATCTTAAAAAAAAATTTGGGAAAAAATAAAGGGTTATACCCATCCTTATTACTGAGAAGAAAGTGTAGAACTCGAAGACACAAATAGGCATAAATAAATACACAAATCATAATATAATTAGTAAACTACAATTCAAAACCTATAAACCAACAACCTACAAGATAATAAAAGAGAAAAAAAATTAATATTACCAAGGTTCAACATGTTAGAAGCCCTCAAACATTGAAGAAGCTTGATCAAGATAGGCAAGCCAATACTCAATCACAACTTCAAAATGAAGAAATTGATCTAAATAGTTGAGAGTATTAGTCAAGAATAGCCACTAATAAAACACAGAAGAAGAACTCGACAACATAGAAGAAGATCAACATCCAACAATACTAGGAGGACAACACGAAACAAATTTTTAATCTTAGTCAAATCTCTCCATTAAAGGCAAGGGCCAACTCAATTGCATAAGCAAAAGACAAATAAAATAACAACAAAGAACAACTCCAGGAAACATTAAAATACCAACCACAGAGATTAACCTCAACTTAACATCAAAAGAAGTAAGGAATGGAGGTAGCAGAAAAATAATAAAAACCTACCTGGAAATATACAATCCAGAAGAATTATAATATAAAACATAAAAATTAATTTTTGAACCAAAAAAAAACTCAAAAACTTACGTTAAAAAAATAGTAAATTACTTCCAACTATGATAAATATCTAAAATCAAAAAGACCATAAAAATTCAAATATACTGTTGAATTTTAATAATTTGCTAGAGATCATCATAGCTTAACCCAAAATCAATAATATGGAAAATAATAAGAATAAAACTTATCAGAAGAATTCCATTAAAGCAAAATAGAATATTAAACTAAAATTTAAATAATATCAAATCATAGATAATGAAATACTTAAAAATATATTTAACCATGTTAATATGCCAAAATCCTAACAAAACATATAGCAAAAAGGCTAAAGAAGCAACAATGAAAAATCTAGAATATGAAAAAAGTTTAAGAGAAATGAAATCTAAAGATTAACTTAAAGAAAAATGAATAATAGAAAACCAGAAAAATAAATATAGCTCAAATACAAACCTTCAAGAAAACAAATTAAATACCAACCAAAAAATACAAAGAATATAAAAATAAGGTAACAACATAACCCAAGAAGAGGAAACCAACACCAAAAATGAAGCACAACAACTAAAGGAAGCAGAAGAATCTAACCAACATGAATATATTGAAAAAGATAGTACAAAACAACCAATAAAAAAGATAAAAAACACAAAATCAAACAAAAAAAACAAAGCAAAAGAAAACCAGATCCCGAAGGATAATGGCTAAGAAAAACAAAAGATAAGAAAATGAGCAAGAAAAAAATCCAGAAAGAAAAATATAAAATTTCATCCAAATATTATGATTATCAAAAGTTAAATATAGATTTTCAGAAATATCAAGAAATTTTAATAAAAAACCAACCATACTTAGTCAAACTCAATAAAGAAGAGAATAATAATAAAATAAAATAGATCTGAAAGAAAAAAAAATGATTAACTAATCAAAGAATAATAAAAAAAATAGAATACCCAAAAAAATAAAAAAAAATATCACAGTTTAAAAAGATCTTTAATATATAAAGGAATGTCTTCTTTAAAATTTCATATTATGCTCTTCCACTTAATGATTTCATGAATATTATAAACCATAATATTAATCAAGGAAAAATAATTTTTAAAATTGTTTTCACTCCTCTGCCTACAACTATCATAAGTTGTAACATGAACAGTTAACAAAAAAAAAATTTAATAATGTGAGAAGCTAAAGAATCCACTTGAGCAAGAATATGTAACATGTTACCGCTTAAGGATAAAAATTCTTGTAAGGAATGCACCTCTTTAATAAAGAACGGGAAAGTTACATGCAGAGATGACATGATTATTAGTTTCAATATGATTGAAACATAAAAAATAAGAATTTTTAATCATAACACCTCAATCAATCAAAACATCATTAGTTTTTAAAACAATATGTAAAATTCTTTAAGTATTAATAATAACTTTAATAGAATAACATTTAAACCAAACAAAATTACTCCAACCAATAATAGAAGAACTATTAAAGTTAGATCATAAATGAATTTATGATAATAATTATCATGTTTATTCAAAAGACAAGTATTAAAACCATTTTTAATATGAATCTTGAGATTAGAACTTGAAAAAATATTAGTAATATTGCAAAAAGTAGAAAAGTTTCACTTATTATTAAGAAAACATCACCCCCTTTAGTGAAAGTATGAAGATTAAACTGGGTAACAACAACATTACCAAACTTCTTAAAAACAGAAGAATCTTTCAACCAACGATAAAAAGTAAAAGAAGAGAACTATTAGAAATAATTTAAAATTGAAGACAAATCCTAATTTTAGAAGCCATAAGAGCAAGATGCTTTCAAAAAAAAGACGAATTGCTTCTATGCTTAATCTAGTCCATAATGATTAAAACACTAATTATCTAAGGAGAAGTGGAATTAAAATTTTTCCAAATAATTTTAGAATTACACATTAAATTATTCATATGAAGCTTGGGCAAACCAAGACCACTATAAATCTTAGGCTTTGAAGTCTTAAGCTAAGAAATAGTATGAAATTTAGAGTTAGAGTCATTAATGAAAAGGAAATTACTACATAGGGAAGATATTTTCTTTCTCAAACCTTTTAGGAATATTAATAATAAAAAATATTAATGTAAATAACTTCATATACAATATTTCAACAATTAATATCTACTAGCAAATGATAAAAAAAGAAGTTTTGAACCAACAAACCAATTTTATAAATTATCACATAACTTGTAACAGCCAATATCAAGCAATTTAGAAGATTTGATAGACACATAAACAATACTAAGGTAAAAGTTTTAAAGAGAAACCACTTACCTCATATAAGTAATTTTGAAAATTAATATTAACAAATTTATAAAAAATCAATAATAAATTTGTCATTATTAATTCTCAAATTTGCCAACTTATAAAAGTTATAAAAAATACTATTGAAATGGTTAATACGATTAATATCAGCTTTGCCAAAAACTAATAAATCATCAATATATATATATATATATATATATATATATATATATATAAAGAGGACGGTGTTCTGTGCAAAG
>NW_018219443.1:0-2184 GCF_001263595.1 Phalaenopsis equestris | reverse complement strand
CTTGGGAGAGGATCCCCGCTACCAAAACCTAGAAAAATATTACAATACTCACTCAAAATATATACCATTTTACCATTTTCATTATTTAAATGTGTGGTCTAAACATGATGATTTTCTTAGACTTATTGCTGATAACTGGAAGGTTTTTGAGGTAGGGAATGCTTGGTTTAGACTGTAGAAACTTCATAAGAAGGTTGCCTCTGCATTAAGATTGTGGAATTAGGACGTGTTTGGTAACATTCACGCCACGGTGCTGAAGGCAGAACAATTGGTTCTTCTTTTATAAGAGCGTGATGAATCCTCTAATGAGTTTGTTGTTCAATTACAAGATGCTCATTCTAATCTTTTGGCGGCCTATATCCTTGAGGAAGAATTGTTGCAACAAAAGGCTAGGGAGGTTCATTTTTCTCAAGGTGATAGAATTACAAAATATTTCCATGCTTGTATTAAAAAACTTCGGGTGTCCAATCATATTATAAGCATCAAATATGATGGTGGGAACTGGATCATTGGGGGAACTGGATCATTGGTGACAGGGATTTGGCAAACAGTGCTGTCCAATATTTTCAAACTTTGTTTCTTCCTCGTCAGAATGAGGGCTCTATTGATTACGAATTATTTAATGATGTTCGGGATTACACTCACTCTCTTGAGCTCAGTGGGATCCCTTCTGCGGAAGATATTTTTTAGGCCATCTCTGATATTAATTATAATAGTGAAACGGGCCCTGACGGCGTCACATCTGATTTTTATGTTAAGGCGTGGTCCATTATGAAAAAAGATGTTGTTGAAGCCATCCAAAGTTTTTTTAAAGGTGAGCTTCCAGGCAAATATTTTTCTGTTGCTGCTATAATCCTCATTCCCAAAACTATGCATTAATCTAATTGGGAGCACTTTTCTTCTATCTCGCTTACTTCTGTCTTATCTAAGGCAATTAGCAAAATTGTTGTTAAACGCCTTCAACCTCACCTAAATACCATTACTTCTCTGAATTAGTCTAAATTTATTAAGGGCCGAGGGATTACAGATAACATTATGCTTGCCCAAGAATTGCTCCTTGATATTGATAAGAAGTGTAGAGGTGGTAATATGATCACTAAACTCGATATTCGTAAAGCATATGTTTCTATTAGTTGGGAGTTTATTATGGAGGTGCTTAAAGCAAGGGGCTTCCATCATCTTTTCTGTTGCATTATTTATAATTGGTTGCATTCAAATTATTATAGTATTCTTATTAATGGTCAAGCAAATGGTTTCTCCAATGCTGGTCGTGGGATAAAGCAAGGCGACCCTCTTGCACCTACCATTTTTATTCTTGTACTTGACTAGTTCTCCAGGCTTATCAACCACAAATTTAATTGTATTCCCAATCTTCATTTTGACAATAAAGCCAAGGTGCTTATTACTCACTTAACGTGTGCTAATAATGTGGTATTATTCTCTAATGCGAGCAAAAATTCCATTAAAATGTTATTCCGGATTTTGGAGGATTTTCAATCTCTTTCAGGTCTCCAATTTAATGCTAACAAGTGTCACATTTATTTTAGTAAATATGTGAATCAGCGTACTACTATTTGGGCAACAAATTACACTAGATTTTCTATTGTGACTCTTCCTATTAAATATTTGGGTGTCTCCCATCTTAAGGTATGAGGTCGTCGATAAAATTAGAAAAAGGATGCTTGATTGAAAAAATGGTGTCTTATCCTTTAGTGGTTGTATAAGTGTTCTTAGGAGCATTTTGCAAAGTATGTCGTTATATGCCTTAAGTTCTTCATATCAAGAAAAGTACCCAAAAGATCCTTGAACGGTGCTTTAATATTTTTTTGTGGGTCGGTACTCACTTGGGTAAGAAATGGTGTTCGTGGAAGAAAGTTTGCAAGCCTACCTATGTTGGGGGTTTGGGGTTTAAACAACTCCATCATATTTTCAAAATCAATTTATTCAAGCAGTGGTTCAATTTTTGTAAAGCTTAGTCTTTATGGGCTTCTTTTTTACAGGATAAATATTGCAAAAATTCTCACCCTTCTACTATAGTATGGAGAAAAGGTGATTCAAGATTGTGGAAAAGGTTACTTCAAATCAGAGATTAGGCCTCTAAACTTATTTTTTTGGGAGTTGGGTTGTGGTAAGGTGTCTTTTTTGTACTACTCTTGGTCTCAAACTCCTATTTGTAATCCTAAT
>NW_018219442.1:12955-29417 GCF_001263595.1 Phalaenopsis equestris | reverse complement strand
AAACCTTTGTTCTTAAGTGACATTGGATCTTTAAGCATGGTCTAAATAGTAGCTGATCATAATTGCTCGATTGACTCCCTCTTATGATTTTATTGACATAGTGGATAGAAAATTGTTTATACCTTTCTTCCCTGTAAAGTACTGAGCCGACTACTTCTTCATCCACACCAAGGTATAACAAAAGGTATTCTCTTGGTTTTAGACTTTGAAGTAGAGGTGTTAAATGTATAAATGACTTTAGATGAGTGAACCCTTTTCACACACTTTGTTCTAGGAGAGTTGCTTTGCATTTCTCAGCACTTTAAAGAATGTCGAGCACTTATTGTCCGAATTGCAGATGAGCCTACCTGCTTTGATATTTGATCTTATTAGCTTTTGCCGCTCTTTGATTTTCTTGGTCGATTGCTTCTCAAGGATCACTTTGAACTTTTTGGTTTCATTTTAATGTCATCAGTTGTGAGCAAAAAACCTAAAAGTTTGTCTGTTATGATGCCAAAAGTGCAATTGAGTTGATTGAGCCTCATGTTTCCAAATCGAGTATATGTTATGCATGTGATTTGCCTTTTATAGGTACATCATCCATATATATCTCCAGGTTTTTAATTTTGAATTTTGAAAATTTTATCAATCAAACATTTATGAATAGCTCCCATACTTTTAAGGTCAAATGACATTATATTATAATTAAGGAGCCTATCATCAGTAATAAAAGTTGTCTTATCTAAATCAGCTACGTGCATTTTGATTTGATGATGCTTAATAAATGCGTTGTGAAAGCTCATTGCCGAATAGCCGACCACCTGTGTTAACTAAAACATCTATGTGTGGTAATGAATATTTGTTCTTCAGGTAGTTCGAGTTCCAATTGTTGATGTCCATGTGCAACAACAATTTGGCAAGTCTACTATGAAGAAGTTGGCCATGATATTAAACTATCTTTTTTTCTTCTCCCCATGTTACAGGCAAAGTGATTACACTGGTTGTCTCCTTGCACTCTTTAGAGAGTCCATAGAGTGGTCCTGAGGTAGGCGTTAGTCGATAGTTTCCAAATTTATCTTGTTATAAACACCTTTGAAGATGATGTTTATTGAGCTTATGGTGTATTTGAATGTTACCAATTTGATAGTTGATTATTAGTCTTGTACAAACTATGAAAATATTGTACATGTTATCATTTTTTGGTAGGTTATCATCTGTTAATGTGTTTGGAGGTATGGTAGAGGCTGATGGTTTGGAGGAGCTTCTCAAGTTAACCTCTTCCAATTGCAATCATTTAAGGCTTGAGTGGTGAGAAGTGCGTAAACCCATAATTTACTTGAACCACACCGACTATGTGGATTGTCTAAGCTGGTACAACTCATATCTATCTTCTTTCATTGGTGTCTTTGTTGGTATCCTTGTGTTTGGGTCGGTGAGCATAAATTTGTTCACCTTCTTGACTTTGATCATCTTCTCAATTAAGTTTCAGAGATGAAGACACTCTTCTTTATCAGGCTTGTGATCTCTATTTATGGGTGACCCTCTAGATCTCCTTAGCACTAGCCTTTTAAGAATTTTTTTTTATTTTGGATGCCTCGACCAGTTTAGCTATCAAGATTTTCATAGGAGTTGAGGTTGGAAGTGGATGGGTTAGAGGTAGTGATCTCTCTAGTCTGAGTTTATCACAGTGATCCATTCTATGATGAGTTAACCTTTCTAATGGTTTAAATCTTCCTCTATCAAGAAATCCTTCCTTCTTTATGAATTTTTTACTTTCCTTCCCTCTTTCCCCTTCTGTTAGCAACGAACTTGTCTCATAGTTTTATTCCTCTGTGACAACGTCATTGTTAAGTGCTCGAGTAACTGAACTAAGGTTATCGATGTTGAAAACTATGAGCATATATGTTCTTTCTTTGTACTAATAATTACAAATATAAATCTTGGCATCGATTGTTAGATGACATCAATTGCAATCGAACTTAAGTGCTGGAGCTAGCAATTGCTAGAAGCCATGCTTTGATATTTATGACTTGTGAGAGCTAGAAAAACTCTCATAAAAAATACTATTTGAAGTTATTTTATAATTTATTAGATTGAGATACCAGAAAACTTTGCTTCACCAATAAAACCCAAGATAATGAGCTCAAATATGAAAAACTATTCTAGATAACATAAATTTTTGAAAAGTAGTTGAAAGGCTTGTAGCATAATCACAACTTGAAAAGCAAAGCTAATACAAAGTTGTCCCAAATAGACTGCGCATACTTATTATTTCTTATTTTAATCTTCTTTAAGATCAACCTCTTCTACTTAGATATGCAAAAAAAAAATCTTTTACTCATTTCACTCATATTAACAATGTTGTTTGAAATCTTTCATTCAAAATCCTTTGTGTGGATAGCTATAGAAAGGAGGGAGGTACTATTTCTTTAATGTGTGTTTGAATTCTTCTCTTTCAACCACTTTTGGTGCCTTCATTTGACCCATTATATTCAAGGTTGTTAGTTTTGAATTTGAATCTTTCTTCTTAAAATATCCTTTTGATGCCAAGGAAGAGCTTTTGGGATCTTCTAAATTCTTCTAGGATCTTTTGTTAGATTTTAGTAGTTTATAGAAAATTTTTTATATTTTTTAAATTTAGACTTTCCTTTGGAAAATTGATTTAAGTTAGATTTTCCTTGATCGTTCTCATTTTTTTGAATATTTTAAAAAGTTAGTAAGTGTATTTGTTGATTGTGAAATTGAGAAGTCTCCAAATACGCGATTATTAAGAATTTTTTTTATAGAATAGTCCTTATAGTTGACTAAATCTTTAATGATGAGGTCCTATTTTCATGAATTCCACTTTTCTTTGGGTTGGCTAAGTGTTGCGGGTAGCACTCCCTTGCTTGACCCACCCAAAAATTTTATGGTGTTATTATTTCTACAAAAAATTTCAAGAGCAAACAACAACAACAATAACTACAATAAATATCTATCCTACTAAGTGGGGTCGACTACATGAATCCTTTTTCTCCATTGTGTCCTATTGACTGTCATATTTTTATTTAGTTCTAATAAATTAAGATCATTTTTTATACAACAAGCCCTAGTCCTTTTAGGTCCATCTCTACCTTTTTTAACAAAAGTCAAATCTAAAACATCTATTCTCGTTACTTGAGCATTAGATAGTCGAAATTTAATGCAACCAAACCATCTAAGTCGACTCTCTTTAATCTTGTCTACCACTAGAGCTACACAAACCTTTTCACGAATTTATTCATTTCATATTTTGTCTTAAGTGTAAAGCCACTCATCCACCTAAGCACTCTCATCTCAGCAACACTCAAGTTAGTTTCATGCTTCTCTTTTATATGCCAACATTCTGCACCATAAAACTTTGCAGCTCTCACAACCATCTTATAAAATTTTTTCTTCAAGTCTAAGCGATGCTTGTCAATCATACAATAGACCTAATGCATTGCTCCACTTAAACCATCCAACCTGAATTCTACTTATAACATCCCCATCTATATCGCCATCACTTTGAACAATAGACCCGAGATATCTAAAACATTCACTAATAGCATCCCCATCGGTGCCATCCTTTTTCCCTAATGTGGTTTTGGTTGTGAATCGATCAAATCCCAAGTTTATCATTCTAACAAGTTGTATCAGAGTAGTGGTTTCTTTTTTGAAGTAGTTCAATGGATCCACTTTGTGTTCTGGAATTTGCAAGCAGAAGATTTTGCTTTATAAAAGAATTGTATTTGCTACTACAATGAATCACAAAGAAGCCTAAAATGATGAATCTGGATGAATGAAATGTGCTGGATCGAGCAACAATAGGTTTGATCTGTACCTTTTTCTTGTTTGCCGTGTTCAACATAATGAATGAGAAAACTACGATGAATCTCATGAAGACACTGACAAAGATGTGTTAAAAAGCTTTTTCTTCAAATAAAGCTTTTTTTGATGAAGAAGTTATTCAACATGCTTGTTTCTTTTTTTATGTGGATGATATGCTGGTTGTAGGGGCATATATGAAAAAAATCAGAAATTTGAAGGAGCAATTATCAAAAGAATTTGTGATGAAGAATTTAGGTTCAACCAAGAAGATCATCGGGGTAAGAATCAATAGGGACAGTAGTTTATGTATACCGAAGTTGTCTCAAATAGTGTATATTAAGAAGATCATACAGAGGTTCAACATGAGTGAGACAAAACTAGTTTGCACCCCCTTAGATAGTCACTTCAAAATATCTAATAAAATATCATCTAAGTATGAAACAGAGCAAGCACATATGAGAAATCAGTATGCTTCAGCAGTTAGGAGTCTAATATATGCTATGATATATATGAAACTGGTTATTACATATGCAATGAGAATCATCAACAAGTACATGGGTATCTAGACAAACATCATTAAGAGACAGTGAAGTGAATTCTTAGATATTTGAGGGGAACAATCAACAGAGCACTTTGCTTTGGAAGTGTAGGAATCAGTCTACATTGATTGGTAAATTCAGATTTGACAAGTGATATAGATGATAAAAGAAGTACAATAGGGTATATCATCACTTTGGAAAACACAACATTAAGTTGGGTCTCCAGGTTTCGTAAGATTGTTGCACTTTCATTCACAAAAGCTGAATATATTGCTATTACTGCGGCTAGCATGGAGATGGTTTGATTGCAGAGTTTTATGACAAAACTTGGGCAAGAGCTGATGATTGGAATGCTTCATAGTAATAGTTTGAGTGCTATTCATCTAGTCAAATATGCTACTTTTCAAGTCAGGACAATATATTTAGCCGAGGTATCACTTTATTCGTACTCTCCTACAAAATAGATAGTTATTCTTGGAAAAAATACACACAGCTTAGAATTCTGCTGATTTGTTGATTAAGGTGGTGATTATTGAAAAAATTGAAGTTATTCTTAGCTTTAGTTGGAGTCCAAGAAAGTTGAGGTCGGAGGTGAGCCACACTACAATACAAACAATGAAGATGGTGCAGATCTTGAGGAGATGTTTTGAGATGCAATCAGTCATCAAGTGGGAGATTATTCAATGTGAAGCCCGTTTTTATGGCAGACAACCTATAGGAAGGCGGCAGCATCACTAGCGCTTAAGGGCCTAAGGGAGCGCCCAGGCGCCAGGATATGAGGGGCGCCCATGAACTTGGATTCTAAGAGGGTGATGCCCAGACACCCACTTCAAGTGCCCCCACGTCTAGATTCAGAGAAGGCATCGCTCATGCTCTCATTTCGGAGTGCGACAGCGCCTGGATTCGTGACTTCAACTAGAGCAAGCAGAAATGTAGCTCCCAAGAGTGGCGCTTAGGCGTTAGTTGCATACACAGTTAGGGATTTTAGTCATTGTTTCACGAAGCACTCTTTCTCTGTCGCGCGCGCTGTGAACACTTGAAGGGCTTTTGTGTGGAGTGGTGAAGTAGGAGGTGAATTTCGGAGCGTGTAATTTCTCTTGTACGATCAAGAGAGGATTTAGAGCGAAATTACTATAAGTTTCATTGATGTAGAGGGAGGATCTGAGTGGTATAAATTTCGGTACATTTATCTTTTCATAGTGAAATTTTTGGTCTAGTGTAGATTTATGGTTTTTTCCCTTTATCGAGTTTTTCCACTTTAAATTTTGGTGTGTTTTATGAGATTACTTGCTATGCATTTCTGTTTGATATTTTGTTCTAGATTTTTCGAATCGGTGCGATGTTTTTTCCGCGGTGTGGTTTTGATTGTAAATTAATCGAAGCCCAAATTTTCATCCCAACACTTTAATCTTCACTTCTCCACACTTCATCTATTTAGAATGAGTTTGATGTTGACCAAAAAAGAGTTCTGAGATTTCAGAAAGTCATCCAAAAAATTCATACATTAGTGAAGAACAGTTATAGAATCATCAACATAAATACAAAGGCTCTTTATAGCAAAAGAAAAAAAAAAGTCATGAAAATGACTGCATTTATTGTCATAATAACAATTGGAGTTTGTCTCTTTGTCGGTAGACTATGAAAGATGAACAAATCTTTGGTTCAATGAAGAAGATGAGCGGGAGTTCTTACTAGACCTTATGCTTGGAGTGATACATTCTTTTCACGCACTCTACTCTTAATTCAGCCTTATAGAACTATTAAGGCCTCATTTGCCTTCCTCCTTTGCCTTTCATGTAGGAAGCACTAGTTATGGCTTTAAAGCCTTGGAGCTCACGTCTTTATTCTCATCGTTGTTTCTATTTTTGGTCCTTGTCACCTTTCCTTGAGACATTTGGCTGAATTAGGAAGAGAAGAATGGGAACCCACTCAAAACCAAAATCGTAGAGGACAGGAGAGAAGACAAATAGTTGACTTTTAGGGGTGATGATTTTGGTAATAAAAAATTATTATCATCTAAATTTAGTTTAAAACAAGCAACTTGACATAAATTAGCGGAATATTTAATGCTGCAAGCAAAAATAATTTCTTTGTAGACCAGAAATCAAGTTAGGGAACCATGGCAAAAATCTCAAACGGTACTTGAAAAAATGTGGAGGGTATTCAGAAGCTTGATCTTTTGTGAAGAGGCCCAAAAGTGTGGGGTTGGCATTGTATTTAACATTAAGTTTAATCCACGAGTCTCTGTTGTTCATATCACATATTTTGCCGCACTTATGGCATCACTGGAAAGCATATTCTTTTTAACAAACTATCTCTTCATAAAGAAGTTTATTCTGCTTTTATCAGGTAATAGGATTCAACTTCTGCATTCATCAACCAAGTTCACAAGTTCTATGTTACGAGTTCTTTACAGTGCTGCGCAATATCATCTCTTTTCTGTGTCAGAAATCTATCAAAAATCCTGATTTCAGTTTTTCATACTATCTTTATATTATAATCTTCAAATTCTTCCCCCTTGTCTTCTCAAATAGGTATCGCGCCATCACAAGTGCATACTACAGAGGTGCGGTTGGTGCACTCCTTGTCTACGATGTCACCCGCAAGGTCACATTCGATGGTGTGGAAAGATGGTTGAAGGAGCTCAGAGATTATACCGATCACAACACCGTGATCATGCTTGTGGGGAACAAGGCGGACTTGCGTCATCTTAGGGTGGTCTCAACAGAGGATGGCAAGGCCTTTGCTGAGAGAGAGAACACTTTCTTCATGGAGACATCGGCCTTGGAGTCCATGAATGTGGACAATGCATTCATTGAAGTCCTAACTCAGATCTTTCGCGTTGCCAGCAGGAAGGCTCTTATTTCTAGTGCTGATGCTACAGTCTTACCGAAAGGGCATACGATCAGTGTCAGCATGGCAGATGATGTTTCTGCCGTGAAGAAAGTTGGATGCTGTTAAACTTAGCTGAAAAATATTAGCCTTTTATGCTTCACAGTGCTATGGTTCACCGAACTAGTGAATTTTCAGCACTTTTATTTGAAGGCAATGCCAGGCTTCTCTCGTGGTGTTTTCAAATTGGGAATCAACGTTATAAGGAGTGAAAACACATGGTTGATTACAGAACTATCATCAGTAGGCTAGAAACTATTTGTTGTTTTGTATTAAAAACTCTGGAGCTAAATTATCTTGAGTTGTATAGTTCTCTCAAGGGACAAAAGGTTGAATATGAAATTTAAAAAAACTTGGGTTCTTTTTGTTGTATCGAATAAGAAGGCACACTAATTGAACCAAACTTGCTCACCCTTAATTAGTCTAGTTCAAAGCCTCTGCTTTCTTTTTCACCTCACGTGGCAACAAATATAAGAATTATGATCCCTTCATGGCATTGTAATTTTCATCTTTCTGAGGTAACCATCGTAAGCTCAGCCAAAAGTTTTCTCTTCGCTATAAGCAAATATCATTGTTTTTGTCTTCTTCAGCCATCACCTTTATCTGGCTTTGTCATTATTGATTGCGTAGATTATCATCAAGAGCTCCAACATCCTAACAATACCAAATTTCTTTTTCTTATTCTTATTGTTTCAATTTTATGAAGCATTTATTTGGTAGTTATGCTTTGTTATCATGAAATATATGAGATTTATTATATTGGTTTAATTGTGTTGTTCATGATCATATTTTAGTTTTTTTCCTATTCATATTAAATGATATAATTATTTGGTGATGCAGTTCAATACCTACATATGTATTTGTGATTGATTGAGAGTTCTTACTATTTAGTTGATATTGATCTAGTGTTATTTTGTTGGATTTTAGTCGAGTTTTGGACTTTATAACTACACATGTTGATTTTGGTTACTTTTATTTATTAGAGAAAAAAAATATATGTTTGTTAAGATTATTATTATTATTGATGCTTGCAGTAGGTTACTTAGATTTTTCATCAGATTGTTGGTCATGCCTTACACATTCAATCATGTGTTTTATGTTTAGTTTGTCTGGAATATTTGTAGCAATGCTTGGTCTTGAAATGGAACCTTCTTTTTGTCTCACTTTGGCTTAGTCCACATCATTATATGCCATTATGAGCAAGCGTGGGCTAGAAATGTTCTCTAGCGGGTGAACAAGGGCAGGCGCGAAGGGGCACCCAATGCTTACTCATCTGTGCTTGCTTGCAATCTTCATGTCTCAAATGCATGCTCAACATGTTGGTCCAGTAGTTATGCCTCACATTCTATGTGTATCCATTAGCTTCTTTGTGCATGCTCACAAGCATCTAGTCTATTTTAGTACTTATTTGACCCGTCGACTTGTGCTTGCTTTGACACATCATTGATCGACTTGTGGACATATAATTTTCCATCCAACTTATAATTGATGTCAAATAGTGTGTTCCATAAAGTTGTCTCAATCTTCTCTAGACCTAACAAACACTTTGTCTTATATGGGACCTATTGGCCCCTCCCTAACTCATCACCTTCTTTGTTATGATCAAGTGATATAGCTAGCTACCACTTTTTTGCCTCAATTGGTGGTAGAATAGAACAAACTATATATGCATTTTTAGTGCCTTTTGCATCATTTCTTTTATTACTAATATTAAGGCAACCATCTTTTCTTAACTTCATTTATCAAACCGCCCTTTGACACTACCTACCTCTTGAATTTTTCCTCTTTAAAGTAAAAATGAAATGAACAACTTGCTATTTTGAGAAGCATATGATAAATTAAGCCTACTTAGCTTGTTCTTTTCTCTCTTGATCAAATGTTCGTGAAACATTTCTTGGTATAATAGACATGGTTTCTATCTTTCTTGCCTCCTTTAAAATCCCCAAATTTAAGTTTTATAGGATTGACTTCTTTTCTTCATGAATCCAATATGCCCTCAAGCTTCGAATACTCTAGCAGTTATAATCATCAACTTCTAAACCCATCCACTCCTCTCTTTCTAGTTAACACTAAGTTACCATAATGTTTTGGGCTTCAAGAAACCCTCTTTATGGTAGGAGACTTCAATTGCTCAAACATGTCGCACTAGGGCAAGAATGGATCACAGGATGCATTTCCACATGTATGGGAATTAGTAGATCAAATGAGTTACACATGCATATATCTTTTGAATGAATCATAAAGAGGGTGATGTATTATTTTGAGAGATAGAAGATAATTCACTTTACGGGCTTAAGAGATCAAGAAATACATACATACATACATATATATACATAAACTAAAAAAAGAAGACATAATGTAATTGAATATAAATTTAAGGTTTCCAGTGCCTAAAATGTGATCTTTAATAAGTTTTATTTAATTTTTAAAAATATAATTTTATGGTTAATTAAGTTTGGAGTATGAAAAATTTCTCAATTATGAATATTTTTTATATTATTCTAAGTTTTGGTATTAAAGACTTCCTAAAATAGCTTTTCTAGGATACTGATTCATCAGTGACGTCTTCCCCACTCTGGATTTTCAACAAGAACGTGATAATTAGAAAACGACGAAAACAAAACTACAACAAAGTTTAGGTGTTCGATATGTAAATAAATAAGAATTGGGTGGTGTATTTGCAAATGCCCAAGAAAAAAAAACAATAGTACTGGATCCACATATATAACTCCTTGCATTTATTTTTTTTTTTGAAAAATATGTAAAAACTATGCCTTAAGCGGAAGATGATACATTCAAATGTCCTCATGGAAGCATAGGTGAAAGAATACATGCAATGCATATGCACAAAACTACAAAAAAGGCACCATGTGAAGTTTTGAACCCTTTCTTTTAGCCCCAAAATTCGATCATATGAATGACATGTCCACTTTTCAACCTCTTTCTTTTAACTGTGAAGAAAAACTTGATAAAATTGTAAAGCGGATGCAAAAAGTATATCTTCCATAAAGTTAACAGTATAAACAATACTCCATTCAATAACATTCTGAAGCAAGCTAACATCTTGAAAAAGATCCTTAATCTATGATAAATAAAGTTGAAATGATAAGATCAATTCATTTCTTTGCAATTTTTCCCTGTCCAATTGGTTATTCATCAAAAAAGAAAATGCAAAATCACTCATAGGAGGCACTAGATACAATTTGTACAAACTTCAATATGCATGTCATTTCCTGCACCATTACTAAAAGCATAAATATCAAAGCAGGGAGGGGAGAGAGGGAAAAAATCCTCTCTCCAATTTTGGGAGTTGTTGCACCTCTCTCAAGCCCCAAACATCAGTCAAAAGGACTAGATATGATGAATTTTCTGGTTAGATATATGTAAGTGAGAGCATTAAGAGTCAAACCTAAGTGTATGCCTTCCAAACGAACACCGTAAGCATTTCATACACTAACATGAAGCAAGACAATAAGGTTAGATATATGTAAGTGAGAGCATTAAGAGCCAAACATAAGAATGAACCCTGTAAGCATGTCATACACTAGCATCTGACCAAATAGAAGGAGTTCATGTAATAAAAAGTCTACTACATAGAAGTAACATAAACCACGAGCATTAAAATCATTTTCTTTCTCACAAAATCTAGTTAATTACCAATCCATGGCTTGCTTCTTATCAGCCTCAATGAGAAAAAAAAATACATTTAGATGTGTGAATGATAACATAAATTTGATGATAATCTTTGTCCATACATCTGAATTATATACCCACATGCCAAATTATATTTTCTCATTAATTTGTGCGTAAGGCTGCCAACCATGTTCATCCGGACTATGTACCCTCATCAATAGTAATTTAATGAAATAATATAACCATTATAGATGTAGCAGCTCCAATTTGGAGCCTCCAATTTGCATATCTAACCCCTAAAGTTCGATATTTACATTCAGAACACAGAAGAATTTGGTATTGAAACCAATCAAACCATTGTTAACCTCTGTACGACATGTCCTTGGCAGACAAATACAACCTACCCACAAAAGGAGCATTTACACATAAGTACCACATGAATCTTAAATATTTACATATCTAACACTTAAAATTCAATATTTAAATGCACACCCATTGTCAGATCAATTTGTTCAGGATCTGCTCTTAAATAATTAAGGACAGAGGACTAGAGGAGGCTATAGTTCTGCTCAATTTGTTCAAGATCCACTTCAACTGCATATTAACACAAAGCAGCTATAGTTCTTCTCCCTTCCATCAAAGTAAGATATATAATGCAAATTCTATGTAAATAAAAAGGATGAATGCTAGCTTTAGTTGCATATATACAGATCTAAGATCTGTAACTTAAAATGGCAAAAAACTCTAAGATATATATAGATGGCCAAAAACCCTTGTCGTTCCCATGAAATTTATTTTCAAACATCCTCGCGTTAAGAGCGAAGAAATGTTACTCTGTCTCTGTGCAACAACCAACATTCTCACTCCCAAAAGATTCAAAAACAAGGTTTCAGTAAACAAAAACTAAGAAATTTAAGAAATTTAAAGGTGAGAGGCAAACCTGAAGATAAATAAGAAATATCAAAGAAAATATACTCCAAGATGACACCTCAGTAGCTTTACAACCAACCAAGAAAGAATATCAAGCAACCAAGCAAATGAACAATAATACCGAGAAGGCGAGGCTAAAGAAGGCAAACCAACGTCGGCTTGAAGATAGATAGGAGTAGAGATTAGAGAACGTGCATAAAAGACAAACCCTAAACTCTCACAGTGGGGCGAAAACCTTTCGTGATTTTGAGAGGAGAAGGAGAAGGCTTCGGAAGAAGGAGAAATTATTGCCTGTGTCCGATCCTGACCGTAGATCACGGTGATCTACGGTCAGTATATATTTCAATTTTTTTTAAAAAAAAAAAATTAGGTGGGGCCACGGTCAGGATCGGACACCGCATACATCTTGCATGCGGTGTCCGTCCTTATGGAATAATTTTTCCAGAAGAAGGGAGACGCAACCAAACTCAGAAGTGCGAGAAGCGTTGTTTAGAACTAGGGCTTTAGGGGTTTTTTAATATATAGTGTATTATAATAATTATAATATTATAATATTTATATTAATATAATCAATAGTAATATTTTATTAATGTTATTAATATTTATTATGTATTATAATTCATAGAATTAATTTTTTAAAAATATGATAAATTTTGAGAATATATAATTATTTTTAAAATATCATAATTTTTTTATATATAATTATTTTAAATTATTTTATATTTCGAACATTAACAAACCGAACACGAACGAATACATCATAGTTTGTGTTTGGTTCGTTTGGAAAATCAAATGAAAAAAAAATTGTTCGTGTTCGATTCGTTTACTTTTTGAACGAACCGAACACGAACTCCCTGATGAACCAAACACGAACTGTTCGCGAACAATGAGCTTTTTTGACAGCCCTACTTTGCCTTTGTCGTCCAATTGGCGTTTGCAAGCCTATAAACGACAGGACTAATTACTTTTAATAATTACAAATAAATCCATGTGTCCAATTGGACCCTCTCTTTCCACATTGACGACCAATAAGTTCAAGCGGACCATACAATTAAACCAACTCAACGACCAACATTTTCTCTTTGATTTATTAGCGAAACTTCAAAAATTTTGCGTGTGATGGCACGCCTTATTAGATTCATCATTTCGAGCATTTATTATCTCCATAAAAAATAAATATTATTGTTTGAGGTCGTATAAGTTTGCATATATCTTAGACTCATTTTATGATGGCTAATAAAAATTGAAGATTAAAATTGAAATATTATTGTCATTGGTTGTAGTGGTGTCAGTTGACCACAGAGGCCGGAGTTGGAACTTGCAGTAGCATTTAGTCACGTATGTTGTAGTTGGTCACATGTCATAATTGGTAATTGTAATAGCATTAGTTCGGCACAGAGGTCATAGTTGGAAGTTACACTAGAAATCAACCACATATATCATAGTTGATTACATAAGCTGTAGTTAATAATTGCAGTAGCGTCAGTTGGTCGTAAAGGTTGTTAGAAGTTGCACTAGCAGTTAGCCACATAAGTCGTAGTTTGACACATAGGCTAAAAACACCGTAGTTGGTATCTACAATAACAATTAGTTATAAATGTCATAGCTGGAAGCTGCAATAGTATCAATTAGTCATAGAGGTGGTAGTAGAAAACTACGGTAGTAATTAACCAAATAGATTGTAGTTGGTGATACACTTTGTTATCTGTAGTTTTTTTCTCAGTTCCCTTCTTTTTTTTTTATACATCCGAGAGCACTTGTCGGTATACGATGTTTATGAAACTTCAAGAGTCTAGCGAAAGTTATTGTCAAATGAAAGACTGCCCTTGGTTTCTCCACCTATATTTGAAGAGGATTTACAATTTGTCTCAATCTCTAAAAATTTCTTTTGTCTCACATACATAGGGAAGATAATCAGCCTGCTAAATGGCATGACAAATAGAATGCTCTTCTTAGGTTGTTTTTGTTTCTAAGTCCACTCCTTACTATCTTGCTCTTCTTTTACATGGGGACACTTTACCAATGCCTTTTGTTAGATGCCCCCTCTTTCACTAGTTGAAATATTTATGTTGGTTAATACTAGGCTAATGTTTCTTGCAAAAAATGAATATTATTATATATTAAATTGTTGAAGTGCATGTAAAATGAAAGGACGGCTAAGTGAATGATCCATAGTTGGGTACGTCTCAAGATTCCCTGTAGGAGGGAAAATTGAAAAGTTTGTTTATATGCTTGAAAGAGAGCACATGTGGTTGGTTCTTTATATGGTGTAAATAGATACGAATGATTCTACATGAGTTTGAGAAATATGCCTATATGATATGTGTTGATTATGATGTTGACGAATTATTGGTTGATGATTCTATACATGATGAAGAAAACTAATGGTGATACTACTAACAAAAAAAAATTATGATATTCTAATATAACATATCCAATCATTAATTTAAAGTATATAATTGTTGCATTTTTTCATGATAAAAAGTAAAGATTCTCACAAATGTGTATAACCATCATAACATCAAGTAATTATGAACTTAAACAATGTAATATATTTCTAGTTGTGGTTATAATGTGCACCATATAAATTAAGAAGCAAGTGAATGATATTCTTATTTATGAATAAGATAAATTTGTACATTTTGTCTCTTTACATCAAGTTTCCTTTCCATGTGATGAATCATTAAATAGGTTTTGTTTAACTGTTAACATTACTTTTGTTCAACCCTTTTCCTTGGTTTATATCAAATTTCAGCAAGACATAGGGCCTCCCTTCTAGTGTCGCTAGATGATTGGATTGATCTCAAATAAACCATAACTTGAACCACGCTTGAGCTAAAATTTAATTTAACCTTAATTCAGCGTAAAATTAAAATTGAATTGAATAGAAATTGAAATCAATCGAGATAAAATAGAACCAAACATAACCAATTTTATCTAAATCCTAAAAATTGACCAAAAAATCTGCTTTAATTATAACATGCACCAAAATTATAATTTTCTCCACATATCTTCATAGAGCTTGAAACTTTATTATAAATGTGGAGTGATGTTTATTATCATATATAAAGATCATGAAAATAATTTTGATAATTATATAACATAAATTTTATGTGAAACTTTTCACTTATAGGTTACTGGCATGAATAGTGCTCTTACCACCCCCAAATGTTTTTTTGTAGGCCAATCCAATAACTTCATTCCGTAAGTTGCATAATGTTTATTATCTTATAAGAGAAGCATACAAATTAATTTGATTATGATCTGACATCTTTTTTACATAAAACTTTTTATTTTGGGTTTTTATTCATAAATATGATTCTACGTAAAAATTTTTTAACGAGGCATCATATTTCAAAATGGACTACGCAAGTGTATCCGGATAATCAAAACCTTTCAAATGGATTTCTCTATTCCTAAACCAGATTTTAATTAGGAGCTCGCTAAGCCTACAATAATATGAATGATAATTTCGACAATAAAAGAATAATCATAATAATTCACTTAAAATGGGTTCAAATCAAAATCAAACTTCAACTAAAGTAAATAGGAGCTAAAAAACTTAATTTAATCAATCAAAACCCAACTAAGAACACACTTTGACTTGAAGTATCTTGAGATATGGCTCGCTTTGACCAAAACTAATTTTAGTAGTATGTTTTCCTCATTTTTTAAACCAAATGGACCAAGAACAAAATTTTATTCATAACCACCTCAAACAAGTCATAACCATCTCTTTACTTTTAATTGAAATAGCTAGAGATAAAAAGTCCTTCGATCAAAATTAGTTATGCATCACTGGATACATTGCATTTTTGTCTTTCAAATGAGCTATGTTTGTGATTTTATCGATAATCACTTTTAAATTTCCCTCCACTCCCTCTCTTTAGCATTCCCTCCCTTTTACTCCCCACTTAACCTAAATTCCCTCTCTACCTCTCATTCCTCTCTTGCTTGAAATTCCATACCTCCCTTATCTAACCTGAAATCCCCCTCTCATCCTATCTAAGACCTAAACTCTCTTATCTCCTCCCCAAGACCGAAATCCCACTTTTCTCTTCCAATCCCACATCTCCTCACACCAAGGCTGAATCACAATACAGTCTCTTCCCCTCTTTCAACCAAGGAATGTTAGGGATCTCCTCTCATTCAGTCAAGATAGTCAAACATTTCTACACAAGCAAATGTATTTGAGATACATTTTCGCTAATAGAGTTCACTGATAGCAGCAACCGGGGATGTCTACTGCTGGTCAATGGAGAGTGATGGGTGGTGGTCGACGACTATGAAGGCTAGAAGTTATCGTCTGGTTTTAAATCTAGAACAACACTAAAATTTGACTCAAAAATTTTAACACAGACCAATCCCAATTTATTATGTCCTGCCCACTTGACACGTGATAAGCAAATTACATCCAGAGTCCGGATGTATTATTTGTTTCATATTCTTAGGTGAGGGGACATACTGTCCATCCCTCAGACTTTCAGATGTCTGCTTCTTCATTACCTTTTTGAAAGCATAATTAAATGACTATTTTTTACAAAGCAAAAAAATTATATATTTTGGTTGATTTTTGATTTTGTAAAATAATTATTACCGTTTCACTAATTTATACGTATTTTCTTCGATAATGTTGGGCCATCTCAGTTGGTTCTTTATAT
>NW_018219442.1:11712-12151 GCF_001263595.1 Phalaenopsis equestris | reverse complement strand
TATAAAATATTGGATATTTTATCATTTTCAATATATTAAGTATACTAATTAAAAATAAAATGAAAAATATAAAAGAAAATTGAATTGGAATTTTCATCTTTTCGAATATAGAAAAAAATGTTTAGTTTGTAAAAAATAAGGTTTAGGTGTGAGGTTTGTATGTAAATTTCTCAAATAAAATTAATTAATATTTTTATAAATCTAATATTTAAACTTTAATTTTGCATACATACTGCCTAATTTTTTGATATTAAGTCTTAATCCCACTACGTGTGGTCGGCTACATGAATACTTTTTCTCCATTACGTCCTATTTAGTGTCATATTTTCATTTAGGTCTAATAATGGAAAAAATATTACATCATGACTCCGCACGTATAGTTACGTGCGAAGTCCAATGAAATTACGCCGTGGAGGTGATCGGCCCGGGAACACATAAG
>NW_018219442.1:4685-11616 GCF_001263595.1 Phalaenopsis equestris | reverse complement strand
CGGTGTTATAATAACACAATAACACATCAATAATACTTGAATAACACACAATAACACCTGAATAATTGTGGGAGAGAAAGTAATTGAACATAGGTTAAGTCAATCTGTCATACATTAAAATGATGGGAGAGAAAGTAATTGAACATAGGTTAAGTCATGATACAAAGATTTCTCATAATCATTTTGGATTTATGTTGCACAAGTTTATTATGGAAGCTATACATTTATTGAGATGCTTGATGCATAAGTACAGAGAGAGTAAGGAGGATGTACATATGATTTTTATTGATTAAGAAAAGAGTTTATTATAAGGTTGTAATAGAAGTTCTTTGGAGAATTCTAGTAAAGAAATGTGTTGATATGATTTATATTCAAGTCATTAAAGATATGTATACTAGGGCTATTGTGTTTGAACAAAATAATGATTGGCCAAGTATTTTCCTATTTCAATTGGATTGCATCTGGGATCGGTTTTAAGCCCAATCCTTTTACATTATTTATGGATGCTCTTGCTGGACATTTATAGGAGAATGTACCTTGGTGTATGTTTTTTGCTGATGATATCCTTCTTGTGGATAATGCTAAAAAAAGAGTTTATGAAAAACGTGAATTATGGAGGTATATTTTAGAGTCTTTAAGTCCTTCGTTTGAGTAGATCTAAAACTGAATACATGGAATGTAATTTTAGTAGTAGTAGATTCAGTGATAGAGTTGTAATAATAGGTGATCAAATCATTAAAAAGAATGAACACTTTAGATATCTCAGGTATATTGCTCAGAGGGACGATGATATATATGGGGATGTTATTATTAGAATTAAAGTTGGATGGTTAAATTGGAGGAATGCACTGGGTCTATTGTGTGATAGAAAAGTACTGTTTAGACTTGAAGGAAAATTTTATAAGTGGTATTGAGACCTGCAATGCTTTATCGCACAAAATGTTGGCCTATAAAAGAGAAGCATAAAACTAAGTTAATTGTCGCTGAGATGATGAGAATACTTAGCTGGATGAGTAGCTTTACACTTAGAGACAAAATGCGAATCGGATATATTCATGAAAGGGTTAGTTTAGATCCAGTGGTAGTGTGATTTTAGATGGTTTGGTTACATTAAATGCCGACCATTGATTATCCGGTTAGGAGAATAGATGTTTAGATTCAACTTATGTTAAGAAAGGCGAAGGTAAACCTAAAAATTCTTGGGCATGTTGTATAAAAAATGATCTTAATTTATTAGAATTAAATGAAAATATGACACTCAATAGGATACATTGGAGAAATGGGATGCATGTAGCCCCCACTTAATGGGATAAAGGCTTGTTGTTATTGATTTAGTAAGAAGAGATAAAGATTTAGGTATTAAAAAAAAAAACTTGAATTCTCTTCTTATCCATTTTAGCTTCTTTATTGTGGACTTAAGTCATGATATTATTAGGGTAGTATTGGATCATTTTTGAAATGTCATTTAAAGATGTCAATAAATCAAATGGTTGACATAACATCATAGATTGTACTAAACCATAAAATCCCAATTAACTTGATGTTAGTGTGATGCCTTCCATTTCATCACAAGGCAGTGCACATCCATATTTTGTAATACTTTTATGTGAATGATCTATGTGCAGCACCTATTAAATATTAAAGTTAAGGAAAATAAATTCAATGACTATGGATTTTACAAGTAATGCTAGAAGATGCAAAAAATAAATTTATTAACTTAAAAACACTAAACACCAATGAATGATATTGAAGATTTATAAGGTTAAATTCTAACTAGTTGGGTTTAAGACTAAAGTTGGTGATTAATTCTACATGAACACAAAAGATTCAACAAATTGCACCCCTCTGTATACTATATTCAACAAATACTCCAGCATAAATTAATCATCCCTCTTTCCATTTTAACCCCCAATTTTCCTGCACATCTTCCGCTTTTGCAAATCAAACTGTCACAAGAACTTCAAAATGAAGAGAAACCCTCGGAAGGTGAGATGGACGAAGGCTTATCGACGATTACATGGAAATGATATGACACATGCACGAAATTTTATGACTTTTCATATGGTTAGCATTCGTTGATCATATTCATAATGTGAGCTGCATTGTTTGCCATTATTTTATGAATAACTTCTTGGCACTGCTGTTTCTCAATGTCCGGATTCCACATTCGAGTTTGAAAGAAAGAGAAACAGGCCTGAGAGAATGATAGAAATGTCAACGAGGAAACTCTCAAGGCTATAAAGAAGATTGACAAGATAAGAGTTGCTAGAGAGGCCAGACATCATACAATGAGGTTTGTATTCTTAACAAGCTAATTCACATGTTTTCTCATATTTTTCAATTCTATTCTCTCAGGCTTTCAGACAAAAGTGCCAAAAATGGTCCTATGACTTATTTATTGGGGGTTGTTTTAGTTCCAAAGTCTGTAAAAATGGGTAAATATTTACTTATGGAAAACACACGCAGCTCTCCGTGCGTAATCCCTTCCCAATAACCCCTCAATAACCTCTGCGAAGGTTATTGGGGGATTATTACGGAGCTATTTAGACGTTATTTGGACTCAATACCCTAACAACAGAGAAAATGTGTAAGTGTAACCGCAGAATGTGAAAAAAATTCAAATCAGAGCCACATGTTGACATGTTGCAAAAAATAATAGGTTGTAAACAATCACTTGCTAAAAAATTGGCCACTTTTATCTGCGGCTCATTGTATAAAGTTGTGAGATCAAAATATGATTTGTTTTAGATAGAGCTTAAACATAATTCGAAAAAAGGAAAAAAAAAGACCGACCCTTATGATGCACAAACACTTCTAATTAAAGAGTTGTGCAGTGTCAAACACTACCCAACACATCCCTCACATGTCTAATTTAAATAATATTAATATAGAAAAGGGACGCACATGTCTGACACCTTTATATTGAATTAACGAATAACAAAAGTTTAAAATTATTTTTTAAGCATCTTTGGTTTTTTTTATTTAAAATAAAAATAATAATAATAATTTATTTTTTATTTAAAGGCTAAACTTATATGTTTGGCTTGTACATTTTTTCTTTTTTTTATTTTTTTTTTGTGCAGAAAAACTCGAGTTGTTCATCAATCACTCGCTTGAGCTGGTATTTCCTGTCATCAACATATTAAATCCCTCACATGTCTAATTTAAATAATATTAATATAAAAAAGGGACGCACATGTCTGGCACCTTTATATTAAATTAACGAATAAAAAAAGTTTAAAATTATTCTTTAAGCATCTTTGATTTTTTTATTTAAAATAATAAAATAATAATAATTTATTTTTTATTTAAAGGCTAAACTTATATGTTTGGCTTATACATTTTTTCATTTTTTTTTTTGGTGCAGAAAAACTCGAGTTGTTCATCAATCGCTCGCTTGGGCTAGTATTTCTTGTCATCAACATATTACTTTTTGAAAGATTTTACTATTAAATTTTTTATCTTTTTTTATTATTCTTAATATTTTATTATGTGTGTGTATTTATTTATAATTTTTATTATAATAGCATGTCTTATGAGTTTTTGTGCCATATATTTTAAATAATAGAAGAATAATGAGTCCGTGTCTAACCGTATCCATGTCCCTATATTCGTATCATTGCAACATAGACTCACACCAACCAATACTAACTTGCAAACAACTATTAGAAAGTAATTTTTTTTGCCAAGATAAATTATTTTACCTCTATTATAAATAATAATATTTTATCACTAGATAAATATTTGGTAAAACAATAATCATTTTTATCTAACTTGATAAAAGATATATAGATTTAGAATTTGACCTTTTTCACTTTAAACAATAACGATTACTTTTCTAAAATAAATTTTCAACCTTCTAACCAAACAATATAGGCATACTTAATAAAAATTCACAACTCTCGTTAAGGTCAAAATCTCTTAAATAACCCTCTATTTAATCATATTTACTAAAGTTGATGAGGAAAAAAAATAATAAAATGTGCAAATATTTGATTCATCGATTTGGATTTATTTTTTATCTTTCTTAAGGTGCGTTTGGGGCAGCTTGTGTTTATCCAGATAAACAGTTTATCATGAAACACGACCCACGGAAGGCCCGCGGGGTTTGACTTGCGGCCAGTGTAAAAACCCAACTGTGTTTTCGGATAAGCTGTCGAAACGTGATTTCCAAACGGTGAGGCGGCGCACTTATAAGCTGACCCAAACGGGCCCTTAATGTTTTGACTGAATTTAAATTAAATCATGTTAACCAAACTTTATTCCGACCAGCTTTTATAATTATTGACCTGCTTTTTATAATAAGTTTATTAAAATACCATTTTTTATATCTTTGCCTTTGTCGTCCAATTGGAGTTTGCAAGCCTATAAACGACAGGACTAATTACTTTTAATAATTACAAATAAATCCATTTGTCCAATTGGAGCCTCTCTTTCCACATTGACGACCAATAAGTTCAAGCGGACCATACAATTAGACCAACTCAACTTTTCTCTTTGATTTATGAGCGAAACTTCGACAATTTTGCGTGTGATGGCACGCCTTATTAGATTTATCATTTCTGAGCATTTGTTTTGTCCGTCATAAATAAAAGTATTGTTTAAGGCCGTATAAGTTTGCATATAGTTTAGTTTATTTTATGATTTCTAATTAAAATTAAAATATTATTGTTGTGTGTCGGGAGATTCATGACGTTAAGAGTGATGATTAATTTAATATCTTAGTGTTGCATAAATATCCAACACACACACATGATAGAATGGTAGCAGGAGGAGATACCAATATTTTTATGTGTAAAACCCCTGAAAAGAAAGAAAAAAAAAACACAAGGTTTAGTCTAGTCAAAGTAATTAATTATGTGATTGTAAATATATAGGTTCGCTCTTCTCCGGAATTGAAGAGTATGAAATTACAATGTTGATAATCATAAATGTACAATAATAGCTCAATTGTAATGATCATAATAGGGCTGCGATAAATGTAGTTTTTGGCGAGAATGACAATAATGAGTTGCAAAGGTCGTACTTGATTGGTATAAAGATAATCGTTTGCTATAAAGGTTGTAATTGGTGGTTGCAATGTACTAGTGTAAATTCGCCACAAAAGACATACTTGGAAACTGTAGTAGTAGTTCATCACATAGGTTATAGTTGGGCACATAGGTCGTAATTGATAACTACAATGACATTAATTCGGTATAAGCCCGTAGTTGAAAGTTGTAATAGTTAGTCACATAGGTCATAGGTGGTTACATAGGCCATAATTGATAGCTACAATAGTGTTAGTTGGCCACATAATTCTTAGTTGGAAGTTGCAGTAGCAATTAGCCACATAGGTCTTAGTTGGTCGCATAAGCCGTAGTTGTAGTGGTGTTAGTTGACCACATAGACCATAGTTAGAACTTGCAGTAGTAGTTAGTCACATATGTTATAGTTCATTACCCACCATTATTGGTAATTGCAGTAGCATCAGTTGATCATAGAGATCATAGCTAGAAGATACACTAGAAATTAGTAACATATATCATAGTTGATCACATAGGCTGTAGTTAATATTTGTAGAAGTCACAATAGTTGTTGTTGGAAGTTGCACTAGCGGTTAGCCACATAAGCCGTAATTCGACACATAGGCCAACTACACCATAATTGGTAGCTTCAGTAACAATTAGTTGTATAGGCTATAGTTGCTCACATAAGTCATAGTTGGAAGCTGCAATAGTATCAGTAGGTCATACATATCGTAGTAGGAAACTAGAGTAGTAACTGACCACATAGGTTGTAGTTGGTTTTACACCTTATTAATTGCAGTCCTTCTCTCGAGTTTGTTCTTTTACATCAGAGAGCACTTGTGGACATATGAAGTATATAAAGAGAGCACTTGTCGGCATATGAAGTATATAAAACTTCAAGACTCTGAAGAAAGTCATATTCTAAATACGATAGTCATAAGCATTTTTCTTCAGGAGTTATCATCAGATCTTCAATACAGTGTTATTCTTGACATAGTTTTCAGGATACTTTGTTACAACCTATTTAGGATACTTTGTTACATCATATTTAAAATATTTCGTAAGCAAATAGAGTTCGCCAATGGCTTGAAGTAGGAAGCGGCTGACAGTAGTTGGCAGTGATCAGTGGGTGGTAGTCGATGGTGGTCGGTAGTTACGAAGTCCAAAAGCTATTTCCATGAATTTTAATACGATATTCTTCGTTACACCGTATTTTAGATACGTTGTTATATTGTATTCATGATACATCATTACACCGTATTTGGAATACGTCGACACTGCATTCAAGATACATCATTATATTGTATTCAAAATACATTTTAGCTAGTAGATGTCTAGCAACGGTTGATGGAGAGGAGGCTAGAAGTTATCGTTGGGTCTTTGATCTATAACAATACTAAAATTTGACTCCTTTTCTCCCCCTTAAGAAAAAAGAGGGGGTCTATTTATAGGCTCCGGGAGATAGGCAATTTGGTTATTTGACAAATAACTCCCATAACCCCCTAATCAAATGACCCATATTAATTCTCTTTGATTATATATGATTTTTTAATGATTTGGGAGTCTTAATCATCTCATAAATAAGCGAGCTTATGCTTGTTTGATTCCTCTCATCGAGACGCTCGATTTGACAATAAGTATGTCAAACTTGGAGTTTCTTTGACCATTCAATTAATGATGTAAAACATCTAAATGTGTTTTAATGACTTGATGCAGCATTGGTTGAAATCGAATTGAAACAATTTTGGTAACAAAGGATTTGTCTTGTCAAGATGGTCAGTTTAACTATAAACATACTTAAATTGAGGCCTTTGATTTGAATATAAAATATTTCTTGCTGAAATGATATATCTAGATTCATGCTAGATGATAAAATTTTATTATGAGCACATCAACCGTGTGTGTGTATATATATATATATA
>NW_018219442.1:1471-2818 GCF_001263595.1 Phalaenopsis equestris | reverse complement strand
GGAGCAATAATATTCTTTACCCTTACTAGAGATGTTGTAAAGAACATTGGCTAATCTATAGTTTGAATAGTCTTGAAGACCGGCTAGGCAGGAAATATACTAGCTCTCACTCTAGAGTTCCCTCGATTCCCTCCACCCGAGGGCTAACATTCTCGTATCAGAACCTAAAACAATAAACCAAGTTGGGGGCTTTAACCTGTTACTTTAAAGTCCTCTAACTTTACACCCATCAATGAATATTTTCCTATTTATTTGCACTCAATAATATGAAATACATTCTCATTCATACAACCTCATGTGATTATTTCCAATTGTTGACTGAGACAATACCAGCCCGGTTCTTACATGTTCTCACAACACACTTTAACATTTGGATTGGTCAAATCAATAAGTAAATGAAGTGCATGAATTTAAATCATCACAACTTCTTCCAACATTAAAAATCAATACTCTCCAAAAATTCCATCCAAAACTTAATTACTTATCATTTTAAGAAGAGAGATAAAGAAAATTACTCAGAATCCATGGAGAAAATAAAATAACACTTTAGTTTAAAAAAAGAAATCATTGTCAAACCAACAACAAGTTTCAATTAAAACTAAAAGTAGTCTAACACAAAAAGAAAAACTTATCTCAAGTCCTCCACCAAACTCTTGAAGTTCCTTTGAATCTCTTCTCTTTTACAATCACTCAAAACAAAATAACAAAAATGATAAAGTAAATAAAAAGTGGTTCCTGAAAAATCTCTCCGAACTAACCCCTCAGAAAAGAAGTTTCAAAACTTGTTAATATTTTCATGAGTCTTTTCCACACACACTTTCAAAGTTTCAATCTTTCTTCTTTTATAATTTTCCAAGAGGTGCCTTGGGATCTCTTCAAAATATGCCTTGATTCGATATATTGGCCTAAGAGATGGATCATTTCATGATAATTTTTGTCTATGGTGGTTACAACCACCTGTTAAGCTAATGGGTGCCTCAAAAACCTCTTTGAAATTCGTGAAAATTGATTTTACTCGTCTAGTAACTGTCACTAGCGCTTAAGCGCGGGGTCTCAACGCTTAGGCGCAATCTTCTCTGTTTAACCGACGCGTAAGTGCCGGATCTGACACTTAGGCTCCAAAACTCTTTTGCACAATTTTTCACATTTTTGCTCCAAATTTGGTCTTTTTTCACTCCTTTAAGCATTTTTTTTCCATTTTTACTTGTATCTGCAAGGAAAACACAAAAATACCTTCTATTAAAGTGCAATATCTCAAAAATAGGTTTAAAAATGTGTTTAAAAACACCATACATTTTAGGTGTATCAAAATCCCACAAACTTAAAATGTTACTTGTCCTCAAGTGA
>NW_018219442.1:981-1252 GCF_001263595.1 Phalaenopsis equestris | reverse complement strand
TAGTTCTTTTATTTTCTCTACTTAAAAAATTTTATTAAAAATAATTTTACTTACTATATTATATTAATAAGCTTAATATTTTATCGCAAGATCAAATATAGAACCAATTTTTGATTAGGGACTAATCCTCAAGCTTCTCCTCCCTCACTTTTTCTTCTTTTTCTTCTTTTTTTTTCTTTTTCTTTTTTTCTTTTCTTTTTCTTTTTTCTTTTTCTTTTTTAGGCAAGAAACCCTTCCCTGGTGTTCCACAAAATACCGTCTAGCTTCTCTT
>NW_018219442.1:0-962 GCF_001263595.1 Phalaenopsis equestris | reverse complement strand
CCTAAAGTAAAGTCTTGATATAAAACTTTTACTTATAGATTTATTAATAGTTTTGAAAATTATTTTAATAAAATAAATTTAAGTATTAAAAATAAAAGTCTATATTATCTAAATTTTTCAAAAATATAATTTTTCCTACTAAAGATAGTCACTTATATTAATCATTTTCTATAATAAAAATTTTTAACTTAAAGTTTTTCTTCATTACTTAAATAATTTTCTTACTCATTTCTAAAATCAAATTTTACTTCCCTAATGTAACTTCATATAAATAATCAATTTTTCTTTAAAAATCAAATTCACTTGTAGTACATTTGAGAGCAAATAAAATTCCAGTTTTGAACATCCCCCCCAAACTTAATTTTTTAACAGATTAAACAGTTTAGCATTAGATATATATAAGCATGAATGAATATTTAAAAATAACATGCTAACAGGAATTTTAAACTCTAATTATAAGGGTATAAAACTAAAGACAGGAGTAAAATTAATTTTTGATCAAATTTTCTATATTTTCATTTTAGTTTAACATGTAGAGATTCAACAGACTTCTAAACAATAGGTATAAAATCAAATAACACACTAACATGATAAAAGAAAAATACAGGGCAGCAGTTTCTGAATTTCAAGTTTAAGATCTAAGCTAGTCAGACTTTATATTTTATAACATATATGAAATTAAGTTCTAAACTAACTAAATCAGAGCACTAAACACAAAACAACATCTACTACTCTAAAATTTAAAAATAAAATGAAATATTATCTAACACAACAATCACAATAACAACAAAACATAAATATTCAAAACACAACATAAATCATAGTCCAAAACAACACACAAATGCAAATCACATTGAAAATTATATCTTTCTTCAGTAAATGGCATAAAGGCTTAACAATCTTAGAAAAATCCTTCATATAGTATCCAACATGTTCTAAAAAAATCTTAATTTCCCTTACAT
>NW_018219441.1:0-1087 GCF_001263595.1 Phalaenopsis equestris | reverse complement strand
AATAATGCTACGGGTGGTAATAATCAGCAATGGGGAAACATCCAAGTAAACCTATTGGGGAACTGGAACAACTAAGGGAATAATAATTATAGATCTATATATCCTCTAGGTTCCAATAGAAATCCAAAATTTAAAGAGAAGTAGTTGTTTATAGAAGAAGTTGTGTTACAGATGGGAAATTAGTTATAAAGTCAAGGGGCTACAATTAGAAATATTGAAAATCAACTTGGACAAATTGCAAATTCATTAAGTAATAGATCCCAAAGAACACTTCCTAGTAACACTGAAATAAATCCAAATGACCAGAATAAAGAGCAAGTAAAAGCCGTTCAACTTAGAAGCGGAGAGTTGGAAGGTAGGATTAGAGAGTTGGAAGGTAGGATTAAAAAAGAAATTGAACTAGAGAGAGAAGAAATTGAAGAATCAAAAGAGGATGCTCCAAAATATTCT
Source organism: Phalaenopsis equestris (assembly GCF_001263595.1). Taxonomy (NCBI): domain Eukaryota; kingdom Viridiplantae; phylum Streptophyta; class Magnoliopsida; order Asparagales; family Orchidaceae; genus Phalaenopsis; species Phalaenopsis equestris. Next base: position 637 of record NW_018219441.1, on the reverse strand, counting down.
GAAAAACCTTTTTCTCCACTTAAATTTAAGATAGAAAAACTATTTACCTCTGTTTCCTCAAAGACTAAAGTAGAAAAATAAAGAGAAATAATTTACAATATTTTTGTAAATCCTTAAGAAATTAACAATAAATATTCCTTTTATTGAAGCTTTAGAACAAATGTCAAGTTATGTAAAATTTATGAAGGATGTACTAAATAAGAAGAGCAAGTTTACAGATCATGAGATATTGCACTTAGTGAGGAGTTGTAGTGCTATTATTAAAAAAAAGCTTCCTGAAAAGCTGAAAGATCTTGGTAGCTTTACAATTCCATATGCGATAAGAGATATATATTATGGGAAAGCTTTATGTGATTTAGGTGCAAGCATTAACCTTATGCCATTATCAATATTTAAAAGATTGGGATTAGGAGAAATAACCCCAATTATTGTAACTCTGCAGTTAGCAGATCGTTCAATAACGTACCCTAAAGGAGTTATAGAAGATGTTCTAGTGAAAGTGAATCAGTTTATCTTTCCTGTTGATTTCATTGTGCTGGATATGGAGGAAGATAAAGAGATACTTATCTTTTGGGGAGACTTTTCCTAGCCATTGGAAGATTAATGATAGATGTGCAGAAAGAGAAATTAATAATGT
>NW_018219440.1:35642-35854 GCF_001263595.1 Phalaenopsis equestris | reverse complement strand
ATAAGGGTGTGAAATCATTGATTTCCAAAGTTAAATGGGTCATTTTATGCTTAATGAAGTTTCCTAAAATTTTGATAATTATGGGAATCATTCTTTTATCTTGTAATTTGGCAAAGTGAAGTGGGTTTCTACCAATTAAGCCCATTTTTTATTGCAAATCATCAAATGAGTTAATTAATATCAAAAATTACCCATTTCCCATTTTGATTAAG
>NW_018219440.1:26529-32579 GCF_001263595.1 Phalaenopsis equestris | reverse complement strand
TTGGATGCCAATTTGAGGTCTAAGGCATTCAATTGTTGAGATTTGGGGTGTTAGCCAATATTGGGGCTAATTTGGGGGTTTTGTCAAAGATGGTCAAATTGACCAAATTGGACCATGGTGTAGTTGGACAAAATGAAATTGGGAATATTTTCGATTTATTGAGATTTTTTAGGAATTTTTGGAATTTTTGGATTTTTTGGGCCATGGAGGGGTATCTTGGTAATTTGGCCGTTTTTTGGAAATTTTTGTCAATTTTGGCAAATTTGAATGTATTCAAGGTGTTTGAAATAAGTTTTGATCAATTTTGGGTATTTTGGGCAAAATTTAAGAATTTTGGCCAAATTTGGGTCCCAAGAGCAGCTAGGCAAATTGGAGGTGCCTAGGGGTAAAAGGCCCAAGTTAGGCATTTCAAGTAGAATTGGATAAATATCCATTCTAAATGAGTCAGAAACCAACGGATTGTGAATATATGGTGTACCCTAGTTTCAATTCAACACCCAGGGTCAATTCTAAGGCCAGGTAGCCCTATAAGAACTCTTCTTGAGCTTCCCTCATAATGATCTTACCTACTAAATGCTAGAGGCTAAGATCAATATGTGGAATTTCAAGTTGAGTAAAGAGAAGAGTTTGAATTTCTAATGGTGAGGGTACCTTTTCTAGTTTTCTAGGACTAGTCAATAGGAAAGTCCTATGGCTAGACCTAGGCTACTAATGAAGTTTCTAGACCTCAAACAAAAGTGAGGCCAACATCTATCTATCAAAAGATAGAGTATCTTAGAATGTCATATATGGGTAAGATAATTCTACCTATAAGAAGATAAAAGATCCGAGAATGTCATGTCATTTTGAATGTCATATATGGGCAAGATAATTCTACCTATAAGAAGATAGAAGATCCGAGAATGTCATGTCATTTTAACTCTTAATATTGAAGAGTTAAAACTTAGGAAAGATAACTCTATCTATTAAAAGATAGAACTAAAATCTATTAAAAGATAGAGTATCTTAGAATGTCATGTCATTTTAACTCTTAATGTGGTAGAGTTAAAATTTAGGAAAGATAATTCTATCTATCAAAAGATACAGTATCTTAGAATGTCATATAAGGGTAAGATAATTCTACCTATCAGAAGATAGAATATCTAAGAATATTATGTTATATGTTATTTTAACTCTTAAATTTTAACTCTTAATATTGAAGAGTTAAAACTTAGGAAAGATAATTATATTCACTAAAAGATAGAGTATCTTAGAATGTCATGTCATTTTAACTCTTGATGTTGAAGAGTTTAAATTTCGGAAAGATAATTCTATCTATCAAAAGATAGAGTATCTTAGAATGTCATATATAAGTAAGATAATTCTACTTGTCAGAAGATAGAATATCTGAGAATGTCATGTCATTTTAACTCTTAATATTGAAGAGTTAAAAATTAGGAAAGATGAATATATCTACTAAATGATAGAGTATCTTATAATGTCGTGTCATTTTAACTCTTGATGTTGTAGAGTTAAAATTCAGGAAAGATAATTCTATCTATCAAAAGATAGAGTATCTTAGAATGTCATATATGGGTAAGATAATTCTACCTGCCAGAAGATAGAATATTTGAGAATGTCATGTCATTTTAACTCTTAGTATTGAAGAGTTAAAACTTAGGAAAGATAATTCTATCTACTAAAAGATAAAGTATCTTAGAGTGGGTAAGATAATCATACCTATCAGAATATAAAATATCTAAGAATGTCATGTTATTTTAACTCTTAATGTTATAGAGTTAAAATATAGGGAAGATAATTTTATCTATCAAAAGATAGAGTATCTTAGAATGTTGTGTCTGGGTAAGATAAATGTATTTGTCAAAAGATAGAATATCTGAAAATTTCATGTTATTTTAACTCTTAATGTTGTAATGTTAAAATTTAGGAAAGATAATTCTATCTGTCAAAGATAGAATATCTTAGGATGAAGAACAAAAGATTTAACGAGAGATGAGGAGAGAAAACATTCCCAGCGGAGTTTCCAATCTCTTGTTGCCACCCAGAACTCACCGCACGTGGTCGCCGCCAATTTACGTTCGTTCTTTCATGTCGTTGTGTCTATTGTCGATAAGGATGTTGGAGTCGCCACTCTGGTTATCCATTTTATTGGTTTATTTTCCAATTTACCTTAATCTTTTGGATCAAGTGAAAGATCCTTAAGTATTAAAGAAATTAGGAAAAAGGAAAAGGGCAAATGATAGAAAATAAGAGAAATGTTGGGTGGTAAACTTAGAGAGAAGACTCTAGAATGTCAAAATCTTGAATATGAAAAACCACATAAAAGATCTATTAACCAGAGATTTAGGTTGATCACCTATTCTGAATCCTTAATTTTTCTATAGGAGCAAGCTCTAATAGTTAATTACATCTTATACAATTCTAGATTTACCTAAGAAAACTTCTCATTCTTTTAAAATGCCAAGATTAAGGAAAGAAACATCAAATGTTTTATTCCTAGGGTAATAGATTCCTAAGAATCTGATTCTACCCTAAAGGTTTTGTTTTGTTCATGTCATGTCATGTCATTTTATTTTATTTTGTTTGTTTTTATCTGGTTCTGTTGTCTTGAAATTTTGCTTTTGAATGTCGTCCTGCAAAATAGAGTTAGCACACCCTATAACATGCAAAGGAAATCTAGTGAAAATTTTTGTTTTCATATCTTCAATAAACCTGCAAAAGAGAACGTGATTAACATAAAACCATGTTATCAGATTTATCAATTTTAGTTGGTCATTTAATTGGTTGAATAATTTTTAAGCGACCTGATCGAGATGTCTAGGGCTTTATCGTCCCGGGACCATAAAGCCTTCTTAAATCTGAACACAGATGTTTTAAAATTTTATGTTGTTTATGTCGGTGAGTTAGGATTTTATGATGTCATTTGTTTTAGTTCATATGTTGATTATACCTAAGAGAGGTTAATTGAAACCGAAGATTTAGGTTTAATGTTGGTGAAACTGAAGATGATTCAGGTTCAATATGGGTAGAACCTAGAGTTTGAAATAGTTTAAGTCCAATGTGGGTGGGACCTAAAATGATTTAGGTTCAATGTAGGTTGAACCTAAGGATTAAATTGATTTAAGTCCAATGTAGGTAGGACTTAAATAGTTTTAGGTTCAAGGTAGGTAGAACCTAAGGATTGAATTGGTTTTAAGTCCAATATAATTAGGACTTAAGCTATTTAGGTTTGATGTAGGTAAAACCTAAGGATTGAATTGGTTTCAAGTCCAATGTAGTTAGGACTTAAGGTATTTAGGCTCGATGTAGGTAGAACCTCAGCGTTGAATTGGTTTTAAGTCTAATGTAGTCAGGTCTTATGATATTTAAGTTCGATGTAGGTAGAACCTAAGGATTGAAATGGTTTTAAGTCTAATGTACTTATGACTTAAGGTATTTAGGATCGATGTAGGTAGAACCTAAGGGTTGATTTGGTTTTAAGTCCAATGTAGTTAGGACTTAAAATATTTAAGTTCGATGTAGGTAGAACCTAAGGTTTGAAATGGTTTCAAGTCCAATGTAGCTATGAATTAAGGTATTTAGGTTTGATGTAGGTAGAACGTAAGGGTTGAATTGATTTAAAGTCCAATGTAGTTAGCACTTAAAATATTTAGGTTCGATGTAAGTAGAACCTAAGGATTGGAAATAGTTTAAGTCCAATATAATTAGGACTGTAATTAGTCCAATATAATTAGGACTTAAGATATTTTAGGTTCAATGTAGGTAGAACCTAAGGATTGGAAATAGTTTAAGTCTAATATAATTAGGACTTAAGATGTTTTAGGTTCAATGTAGGTAGAACCTAAAAAAAATTGAATTTACATAAGTCAGTCCAATGTAGTTAGGACTTAAGATATTTAGGTTCGAGATAGGTAGAACCTAAGGATTGGAAATAGTTTAAGTCCAATATAATTAGGCTTAAAGATATTTTAGGTTAAATTTAGGTAAAACCTAATGTTTGGGTTAACTTGAGTTCAAGTTTGGTTAAACTCAAGTAAAGTTTTGGTTAAATTAGGTTCAATGTGGGTTGAAACTAATGTTTGGGTTAACTTGAGTTTAAGTTAGGTTAAACTCAAGTTAAGTCTTCTTTGGATTGATTAAACCTAATTAGGGTTAGGCCTAATTTTGGTAAGGTTTAATTGATTAATTAGACTTAATATGTGTTAAGTCTATATGAGTTTAAAGGTTAACTAAACTTAATTTTGGTAAGGTTTAATTGATTAATTAGACTTAATATGTGTTAAGTCTATATGAGTTTAAAGGTTAACTAAACTTAATTTTGGTAAGGTTTAATTGATTAATTAGACTTAATATGTGTTAAGTCTATATGAGTTTAAAGGTTAACTAAACTTAATTTTGGTAAGGTTTAATTGATTAATTAGACTTAATATGTGTTAAGTCTATATGAGTTTAAAGGTTAACTAAACTTAATTTTGGTAAGGTTTAATTGATTAATTAGACTTAAAATGGGCTAAGTCTAATTGGGTTTAAGGTTACTTAAACTTAATTTTGATAAGGTTTAATTAATTAATTAGACTTAATATGGATTAAGTCTAATTGGGTTTAAGGTTAATTAAACCTAATTTGGGTAAGGTTTAATTGATTAATTAAACTTAATATGGGTTAAGTCTAATTGGGTTTAAGCTTAATTAAACTTAATGTTGTTTAGGTCTAATTGTGTTTAAAGGTTAATTAAACCTAATTTTGTTAAGGTTTAATTGATTAGTTAGACTTAATATGGGTTAAGTCTAAGTTAAGTCTAATGATATGGGTTAAGTCTAATGGGGTTTAAAGGTTAATTAAACCAAATTTTGGTAAGGTTTAATTGATTAATTAGACTTAATATGGGTTAAGTCTAATTGAGTTTTAAAGGTTAATAAACCTAAATTTGGTAAGGTTTAATTAATTAATTAGACTTAATATGGGTTAAGTCTAATTGTGTTTTAAAGGTTAATTAAACCAAATTTTGGTTAGGTTTAATTGATTAATTAGACTTAATATTTGTTAAGTCTAGTCTAATTGGATTTAAAGGTTAATTAAACCTAATTTTGGTAAGGTTTAATTGATTAATTAGACTCAATATGGGTTAAGTCTAATAAGTTTTAAAGGTTAATTAAACCTAATTTTGGTAAGGTTTAATTGATTAATTATACTTAATATGGGTTAATTCTAATTGGGTTGAAGGTTGGTTAAACCTAATGTGGTTAAGGATTAATGGTTAATTAGGTCTGATTGGTTAGACCTAATTAAGGTTTGATTTTGTATTAAACCTAATTTAATTAAGGTTTAATGTGTTAATTAAGTCTAATGATGTCTTTTAGCCCTAATTAAAGTTTGATTTTGTATTAAACCTAATTTAATTAAGGTTTTTAATGGGTTAATTAAGTTTAATGAGGTATTTTAGATATAATTAAAGTTTGATTATATGATAAACCTAATTTAATTGAGGTTTAATGGGTTAATTAAGTCTAACGATGTCTTTTAGACCTAATTAGGGTTTGATTTTGTATTAAAACTAATTTAATTAAGGTTTAATTGATTAATTTGGTCTAATAAGGGTTAGAATTAATTAAGATTTATTGAGTTAAACCTAATGTAGTTAAGGTCTAACTAATGTAGTTAAGGTCTAATGTAGTTAAGGTCTAATTAGGGTTTAATTAGGTTTAAATGTGGTTTAAACCTAATTAGGTGTGTATTGAGTTAAACCTACTGCAGTTTAGGTTTAACTAGGTTTAATTAGGTTTAAATGTGATTTAAACCTAATTAGAGTTTTGGGTTCACCTAGATGAAATCTAATTGTTTTGTTTGATTTGATTTGAATTTAGATCAAGCCTGGGTTTAAATATATTGTCATATTGAGTCTAAGGGGTTAGACTCAATGGTCATGAGGATGTGAATTAGACCCTATGTCATTTGGGACTTAGGATGTTTGGTTAACTCTAAGTGTCACTAAGGGTCTGTTTGGCGCAGCTGCAGATTCTCAGCTTTTCAGCTGCAGGCGCGCTGGCCCC